>NC_088202.1:27917191-28217191 GCF_037126465.1 Ornithodoros turicata | reverse complement strand
CGCCAGAAGAGGGCGAAGGAATGCTCTTCTCTCTTAGCCTCTCGCAGGTGGTTGCCGTAGAGGGCGCTAAGAGCGCACGCATGCGTAGCGGACGTAACATGTCGCCCCAGTCAGTTGCTCGCTGGCTGTCGCAGTCCCAGCGCTCGCTCAGTTTCTGCCTGCCTCTTGGATGGAGCAGTCACATCGGTCTGTGCTCCTGTTGTGGTGGGTTGATTTGCTGTGTAACTAATTCTTTCACCAACTTTATCCCCGATTTGTTTGCAATTTTCATGCCCGTGCACGTCGGGTGCTGGTTGCTGTTGTCCGGGCATCCCCCCCATTTTCTATCTTCTTCTGCCTTGGGAACGGGAGTAGCGCTGACGTGATTCTTAAAAATTTTGTCGTGAGATTAGTTGGGAAAGCAACCGCTAGGGGGTGCAGCTGCGGGGCTTTATACCGGAGAAAAAAACCATTACGAGTGAGTTCTCTGCCTGGCTGTCAGATGGAGCAGTCGCATCGTTCTGTGCTCCCCGTGACTGCTGTTGTGGTGGGCTCATTTGTTGTGTAACTTATTATTTTTCTTGTTAGCTATTGATGGTTTGCATATTTACTCTTGCTTTCCCAGCCTCTGTATTTCGAGTGTTTTTCTCCTGGCATGTCCAGAGCTGTCCTAACCTGCCCAGACATGTCACAATGATGTCACAGCTAACGTCACAGGATGTTCGGAACTTGTGGTCATAGCTGCGATGCTTTGCAACCTGCCTCTGTGCTCCGTCGCCCGGCGATGGTCAGCGACCGTTCTGTACCGCTTTCTTCAAGATGGCATTGTTCATATTCAGCTAAACTCCTTCTCTCCACTCTATCTCTATTTTTTTTATGACCACGACTATCCTGAAACGCACAGGGTGGTCTGGACACGAGTTAGATGCTCCCCAATTAGTGTGATGACTCATTGGATGATGCTGCTTAATGTGGGGGTCTTAATTAGCTCTAATTGCCAATTAAAGGTGTCCAGAAGCCTTGTAGCGTTTCCGGATAGTCGTGGTCATTCATTACTACTTACAAAAGTTCAGTGGTGTGATAATTTTTACTTCTCTGCTTGTACTTCAGAAGCGTTTCTGGTCAAGTTTTGGAGGAGCAACAGTCCACGACAGAGCCACAAGAATGCTGAGGTTGCTCTGCACAGATAATGTGGCCGCTAACTTTAGCTGGCAGGGTGCGAAAAGGAAGCTCACGTTCTGCGAACTAGAGTCTTGGGCAGTGCTGCGAGGTATGCATCAGGTTTCATGTCGTGAGGTATTCTGAAAATGCTTTATACGTGGCATCTCCCTTGATAGGCACCTGCTGTTGCCCGCTTTTGAATTTCGCTGCACTGAGTAGATAGACCTATAGATAGGTTATGTATAGGTCTCTTTCTGTGTTGTGCCATTAATACATGATGCCTCCTATTTCAACATCAAGTGCAGGGTACTGCTTGAACAGCCATCCCTAGCTTATAAACCCACCGGCACACCACACGTGGTGTGTACGTGTAACTATTTCAGCAGATGAACACTTGCGTTTCTGCATATTACAGTATTATTATCGGAAAGAAAAATTTAGTAAATTAATATAATCAGTCATATGGCAGGAAATATAAAAGGTGATCATGTTAAGTCTTGCAAGAATGTTGGATGATGTCCAGTACTGCCTCCTCTAACATTCTTGTGAACTGAACTTCGGGTGCAGCCCGCAGTAGGACACAGCAAATGGTACATTGCGTAAAGTGCAAAGAACAAAGGCGTTATAATTGTCTCCAAACATTTTCCATACTAGACCATGCGCAATTCACTCATTTTCTTTTCACAGATGCTGTCAGGTCTAACAAGCGGCTGAAGGAAACAATAGACTTTGACGTCGAAAACGTCGCGAAGTCTTGGCTTCGTCATGCTAAAGAACGGGACTAGTGATTTCCCCAGAAATTCATTGCTGGGGGGGGGGGGGGGGTTATGCTTGGTGAAGGTTCCGCTTACGAAATTTTTCTTAGACACGGAAAGAATCGTGGCACAATGGTGACATATCTGCACAGCTTTCCCGTTTTATTTGTACATGTTAGAACACAGTACATTAGAATACAGATTCATTATGAACGGCATTTCAACATTAAGATGCATAATGACATGACCGACACAGAAAAAAGACTAGCACCTCGTCTCACGTAGCTCAATGCATACCTGGCAACCAACGGTGAAAACCTTAGACGAAAAAAGCAGAATACCTGGCTTGATTGAGGTGCACGCAAATGGTTCTTCATGATCCACATTGAGTTTGTGTGCCCGCACGCATCTTTGCTCGTATATACGCGCAATATATGCATATTGAACAGTCACTTTCAAATGATTTTAGAGAAATGCATGCTACGATCATCCACATGGCTGTGGTCCTACAGCCCAAGTTTGACAATACATGATGTAATTCGCTGCGGCGGACTCACTACCAGCTAGAACGTGCTGGTGGCCGAGTTGGTTGGAGTCACCTGAGAAATTTCAAGGGGGGTGTTGCAAAAATGCAGGGAGGGTGTATATCTCCCCCTGAGGGGAGTGTAGGGAAATCCATGAACGGGACCACAAGAGAACAAGGGAGGAGCCTTCAAAGTCTTGTCAACAAAGCAACTAGCAAGTAACTTTTCCACCCATTCAGCTGAGGCAAGTCATGAAAACATCACAGATGGTCTTGCAAGATGAATAGAGGGCTCAGCGGACATCTGCTACATTGGCTTACAAGCTAGCTTTTTATGTACCGCCTTTTGCGAACAAATGTAGTATTGACAAAAGAACTGGGAATATGGTCGTCAAGCCCTATCAGGAAAGCAAGCACACAGTATCAAATTTCTGTAATTTTGTTTAGAAGTGAAGTAGATGTCTGCTTAGATCTGTCTTCATCACACACATAATAATATTGATAGCTGCAGTGCAAATGTGCAGTCGTCTCCCTGTATCTCAGCGTCAGAATTGCGTTACGTGATGTCTGCTGGCCATATACAGGGTGGCCCACCAACCATGATAAGTATTCACAATAAAAAAATGTAGGCAGCAGAAAGACATGCGGTCGAAAGTATTTTTTCCCAATACCTTTTCTGCGTGTTTGTATGTAATAGTTTTGTGTAAATTCAGTTGACAGAAATTAAATTTCTTGAATTGTACTGAAGAAAATAGGTTTCTCGTGGTCATTTTACTCAACATGGCACAAAATCTTTCACCTAAGGCAACATCATTTGCAGAAATAAATTTGCTGAAAATTTGAGGAAATAAGCTCTCGGCACCATCCACTTTATTTCGGAAGTCAAGCTGTCTTATCAGGGCTAGGCTTCTTACCCTCTCCCTCCCATGTGGCGTGTCGATTCACCTTCTTTCGTCACGCTTTGACGCTCAGACTAGTGCCGAAAAAAAGTGGGTGGTGCTGAGGGCGTATTTCTACCAGTCTCAGGCGAATTTATTTCAGCTATTGCTGTCGCATTACGGGACAGAATTCAGAGAGTCACCTATTTCCATAAAAAAATAAGATTAGGTTGACTTGGTAAATTTCGAAGTTGAATTTAAGAAATTCAATTTGCATTAATTAAAATTATATCAAACTTACAAACACATGGGAAGATGAGACAATTGATGTTCTGGGGCTGGAACACATATAAAGGACAAATACATACAAAGCCTCAAGTGCCTATTTCATGTGCATCTTTCACCATCTTTCAACACATGGGAAGAGTTCTTAGGAAGAGAAAAATACTTTTGACCGCATATCTTTCCATTGCCTATATTTTTTATTGTGAATAGTTATCACGGTTCAGGACTGTCCTGTATATCATGTGCAAAACCGGCATCCATAGTGCCTGTGTAGCTTGCCTGCTTATTTTTAATTAAAAGACAAACCATTCGTGTGTCTTTCTCTCAAACGGGTGATTATGCGATTTTCCTGCCTACATTAACAGTCTGCTTGTAAGAGCAGTTTAACTTTGCTAAATGAACACGTTAGCCACATATAAATTGTTTGCAGTAGCAACGGGCTATGTGTTCATTAGATCTGACTTTTATAGCAGGTAACACATGTAAAAGTTTTCAGTTTTGTATAAATATGGTTATTTTTGTGATACTCATTTTTGTGCATATTCTTATACCTTTTGCTTAACTTTCTGTGACTCTTGTAGTGTAAAGAATTTTAGAACTGCCAAGTGGTTAGACTGTACTGTCATTTTTTTACTTTTTTAATTGCACGAGAATGACGTGCATATATCTTGACTGTGATATAATGTGCACATGGTTTTGTACTGCGAAAAAAATGTTTAAGTCCTGAACTCAAAAGTTGTACTTTTTTCTTTTTTTTTCAGTGCACAAATGCCGTGCACATATCTTGACTGTGATGTTATGATGTCATAACTTATGAGCGGCCAAACTGGCCAAACAAAGTGGCCAAACTCAAAACTCCAGAAGTTGCAAAGTGTGCCGTTCACTGTCTTGACTGTGATATAGTGAGCTTTTATTTATTTTTTAATGCACAAATGTGCACTGATCTTGACTGTCATATGACGAGTGCTTGTACTTTTTTGTGGGGTTTCGCCTTTTAATTTCACAAGTATGCTGGGCAGATATTTAATGTTATATAAAAAGTAGTGACTTTTGTACTTTGAAGAATTTGTGAGTCTGGTAAACGTTGAAAATGAACCCTGCATTCCACTGCATGCATTTAAAATTTCAATGTAACATATTTCAGCATGTAACATATGCACTGATGCATATGTTACATGCTGTTACATTAAATTGCAATACAAATTTTGAATACGTCTCTGTTAAGGCTGATAATCTTGCTAAAACAGCTGTAGGTGCATGTGCTGTAACAGTCTCATACATGTCCCTGCAATGACCCCTGAAAATCATAGCAGGACTTCCAAAGGATACCAAATCTGCGGCCACGCGGAGCTCCACAGGACATCCTGTACACTTCAACTCCCCAAAATGGTCACATCCTGTGGACGCCCGGATCTCCACCTCAGGTTTTCCACGGGACATCCGTAGGAGAGCATTGTTCCTGTTCGAACTGTCCCAAGCAGCAAAATGCACTGAAAGTCGAGTGCAATAGGGGTGGATGGGTAGGTGAAAGGCCTTGAACAAGTTCATGAAAGTACAGAACATTGTTAAGACACATACCGTCCACCCCTACGGCACTCGACTTTCAGTACATTGTGCTGCCTGGGGTGGCGTGGGTTGATTATATTCCAAAACATGGGGGGTTAGTAAGGAGGATAGAGTAGAAGGTCAATCTGAAAGTATTTGTGCTTCGCTAACCTCAGCGATCGCTTGCATTGTGATAGGCGCGATAATGATATCTGCTCCAGGCGCCATCAGTGCCTGTGCGCTTAGCGTGTCTAAATAATCGTTTCTTCATGTTGGACAATGATTTTAGCGTATGGGTAAACCATGGTGCAGAAGAACAAGAAGGAATAGATATCTTGGGTATGCGGGCGTTGGCAAGATTCAGTATCGTTGTTTTAAAGAGCGTCCAGTTTCCTTCGACTGAGTGTAGAGCGCTGTTGGTTATGAAAGAAGAAATTGAGCTCGTGATTGATGGCTTCGAAATTGGCTTTATTATACAAGTTTATTACCTTTCTTGCAATACTGTGGCGAGGAGCGTTTATGCGGTAGAAGAAATGCAAGACTTTGCGATCACTAAGCTCGCCAACTATTGACATAGATTCGATGGTGTCAGGCGCAGATGATAATACGAGGTCGAGTGTATTTGGTGTAGAGACAATGACTTTTGTAGGAAACGTTACGCCCTGGGTGGGGTTGAAGCCATGACACATATCGATGAAACCTTTGTCAATGGTAGCGGAACTAGGTATAGCATCTTTATTGGACCATATGACGCTAGGTAGATTAAAATCACCTGTGAGAGTAATGCAGTGGTTAGAGAAGTGGGTTGAGATGAACGATATATCATTGCGCAGGTGAGTAACAAAATCAGACCGATCACTGGAGACCGATAACAAATCCCAAACACAGAACTGGTGCGTACATGGTATCTCTAAGCGGGATGTTATGTTAATAATCGACGATGCATGGGATACAGGTTTTGACGGCAATGAGAACCCCCCCCCCCCCCGCCTCGCCTACCTTCCTGTCACGGCGGAAATATTTGAATTCATTGTTGTGGTGCAATATTTCCGTGTCAGAAACGTCCGTAGACAACCATGTTTCTGCTAGAGCGATTATGTCGGGGTCAGACGAGGCGAGCAAGCTGAACAGGTCGTCCCGCTTAGGTATGACACTTTTAGTGTTCGTAAATAAGACGGAAAGGGGACGAGAAGAGGAGTTGTGGCCTGTTATGATACCTGTCCCACAACTTTAGAAGATACATGGTCAAAAATGTACACTTTCCCTCCAACCAACAACTTATCAAAACGTAGCTTGAAGGGGACAGCTTGAGCTATGGCGAACGCAAGAAGATGTCTTCGAGCTGTCCGAACCGCAAAGGAATAGTCGCCGGTGATGGAGTAACTACTGGATTTGAGCTTATGACCGTTGCTTAACACATTTTCCTTGGTTTTGTAGGAAGCAAATTTGACAATGATAGGTCGAAACTTGTCTGGCCGGTAACGCCCGATGCGATGAGCATGCTCTATGTCACGCGGGGATACAATGACTTGAAGTTTCTCTTTCAAAAGTCGAGCACCAAAGACTCAGAATTCGCCCAGGATTCAAAGGGACTGCCGTTAAGACCGTGAAACACGAGGTTGTTTCTACGCATTCGATTTTCGAGGTCATCCATTTTGCCTTTCATTATATTTATACTAGTTGCAAGCGAACCTGACGTAATAGACAGACGTTGACCTTTAGTGCGGATTTCATGAAGCGGTGATAGCTAGCTCAGACTCTATGGCGGAAACCTTTACGGCTAGATCGCTGACATTGGAGTAGGTAAAATTTAGCCTTGACTTGATGTCTTTTATTTCATTGAGTAGCCTGTCCGGCTTCGATACGGGGCACTATTGATAAGCTCTGTAGAATATGGGTTATTTGATCCTCGGTACGAGGGCCAGGGTTTAACTTGATGTCGCACGGCAGCAGCCCCGGGCGCCTTCGCACGACGGGGCGCCAGATAGCGGGTCCCGGGGGCTATAGGCAGAACAATAAAACAAGAATAACAATAATTTTGAGCTAGAGACAGCATATGAGCTTATCTGTTTTGTTTACAGAGCATCTGAAGGGGAGGGGGGCTTCACGCAGTCGTGCCCAGGACGGCAACTCGCGTTTCTTTTAGTGTTCTTCGCGATAACTTCTTTTACGTGTTTCACCACACCTAGCGAAGGTCTTGCATCCTTGCCAGGCGTGCTCGGTTCCCTGTAAGTCGTCCGTTCAGCACACAGTGGCAGTATGAGACACCATCCAAAGGATACACATGTGACGCATCCAAGCGGTTGTGGCGTCCTTTGACCACTCAAAAGCTTTTGACCGCGTGCGGCGCAGGTTCATATTTAGGACCTGGCCATTTTATCAGTTCGACGATACCCGACGATATCAGTATACTTCGTTGTAGTGTTGTACAACGGTGTCAGGAATCGTTGTCTCCATTGCTGGTGGACTCTCACCACTCTTTGACTTCTCTTGTAGTGTATGGCAGGGCTGCTCTTTGTCCCCAGCTTTATATGCTACTATGAAGTCATCCCTGTTCCCTACTACAACCAGGTCTGAACGGTGGGTACGAGACACCTGTATTTGCATACGCTGACGACATGCCTGTTATGCTTAAGGCTGAAAGCTGCCTGGGGCCATACTATAGTTGCACCACCAAATGCATATACACATATAGCCTCATGATGGAGATGAATTTGATAATGCACCTTCTTCCATATGGTTCCGAAAAAGACCGGCAAAAGACTGGCAACCCTGTGGTGACTACAGATCCCTCAATCTCCTCGCTGTGTCCGGTCGCTACCCTCTCCCTAACATTCTGGACTTCGCTGTTAACCTTCATGGCGCCACTCTATTTTCCACTTGATTGATTGACTGACTTTATCAAGCATATTAAATTCTCATGGCCCCGAAGATATCCCCAAAACAGCCGTCACGACACCATTTGGCTTATTAGAATTCCTGAGCATCCTTTTTGGCTTGAAGAACGCCGCTCAGACGTTCCAAAGATTTCTCGACTCCGTCCTCCGCGACTTGCCCTTCGTCTTCGCCTACGTGGAGTTACGCTCACAATCAACAAACGAACACCTCAAAGCAGTCCTTAAAATTGCAATTGTGTAATCACTTTCGCACAATGTTGATACTATGGTTAAAAACAAAATGTGCGCAGTGTCCTCATGACATGGCAAATAAAAAGGATTGCTGACCCAGTGATAGACCTACGCTAAGTGACAAAAATATGTAGATTTTATATCGTTTGAAGTTCTGTGTTGTATCATCTACATCAGGAAGAGGCTACCCTAAAGCTGGGGTATGCGTGGTATGGTAGCTTCTTTATGGCTCAATGTGGCCCATGGACACGGATGAGTTCGCCACCCTTGGTATACACACTTGAAATGGCACTCGAAATGAAACACATATATACAGGAATACACTCTGCAAACTCGTGTATTAATTCAAGTGATTATTAAGGCATTCATTGAGTTAATTCATTCATGACTTAGTAGCAGCATCACTACATGGGCATACCATCATGGGTTGCAAAGAGTGACACCAGACGGCAGTCGTCTTGTCTCCATGGCAGCAGAGCGAAAAAGGAAAAGTGACAGCAAGGGGGAAAATGCAAGGACATGCTGCCAAGAAAAAAAGAGGACAGGCATGAAGCAATACAGGTTAAAGAAACAACTCTGTTTAATAATGGGGAATGGGAGTTTTATCACGAGGGTGATACTCTACCCCATTGCTGTTGGTGAATATGTTCCTTCACAATAAGGATTGAAGTTCTATGTTGTCTGAAAAGGCGAGAGAGCTTTGAGGGCTGAGCATTGGGGGCTGGATTTGGCGATGGACCAAGGAATCCTGATAGAGAGACGGCGAGAGTCCAGCTGATTACGACCCCCAAAACTGTGGTTCGGGATGGTTAGTAGCGCGGGCAATGAAGAAGAATGTGCTCAACATCTTCTAGATCACCGCTGTGACAGTATCTTGGAGACTCTACTTGTGTGTTGCGGTAACGCGATTGAGTTGTAAAAGTTACATGGACTCGATGAATTAATGTAGCATCTTCTCAGCATAGATGTGTGGATAATGGCTAAAGCCGGCTAGGGTCTAAGATAGGAGATAGGCTAGAGGTTAGTATGAAGAGTGCATGTCAAAAACAAGTAATAAACTGCTAATCGCGAACATTCAGGCCAGACAAATGGCAAAGATACGTAGCTAAGGTGCAACGTCTATGCACTATACTAATCGGGTAGCGCAGAAGAGAACTACGCCACTAATCATTAACATGCACGGCATAAAGCACAATGGCGAACACAAGAGGTAGTACCCTGCTAATCTTGAGCATGCACGGGAATGCAGATATCAAAATGCATTGCTAATCAAGGGTAAGGTACCACAACAAAGGCAACGCAATCAAAAATCTAGCAAGACTCCACAAGGAATTATAATGGGCCATCAGAATATTTGGATTTGCAAGCCAAATAGACAGCGCATAAGCAATTCCTAGTGGTTCAACAGGACTCTTAGCGGCCCAACAATTGCTGTCCAACAGTCTGTTAGGTGGGAATATTGGCCACACAAGAAAGCCTGATAGTACGGCAGGGCCCCTTGCAGGCCGACAAAGGGTACCTAACAGTCCATGAAGTGGGCTTAGTAGCAAAATTTTCGTCATCATTAACTTGTGGCGAAGTTTTCATAAAGTCTCAGTATCTATCTACGACCCACGGTAAAGCTTCCGTGGACTGACGTCGACTGCTTATTCAATTGACTTGAATCTCCGTTATGGGTGATTTCGATGCTC
Organism: Ornithodoros turicata; assembly: GCF_037126465.1. NCBI lineage: Eukaryota > Metazoa > Arthropoda > Arachnida > Ixodida > Argasidae > Ornithodoros > Ornithodoros turicata. The sequence goes on along the minus strand of NC_088202.1, from coordinate 28,207,246 downwards.
ATCTTAATGCCTTGGGAAGCCATAGGACGGACGGCCGGGGACGGAGGTTGATGAAAGCAATGGAGCAATGCTCACTGTGCCTACTTAACAACCAATAGCCAACTTATATGCCATCACCAACGTCACTCGATTTACTGGATCCTTCGTGGTGCTCAGCAGACATAATTAGCCACTTGTCGTGGCAGAGAGCCCATCTCACGTCATGCACTGTAACGTTCTTCGTCGTGTTTCATCGGTCCTCTAGGTGAACGCGATTATAGCTATTATAATTGCGTATAGCCACCATGATACCACTAGAGGATCATCAGCTCAATGTGCAAAACACACGCTGCTCACACTCCGCAAGTTTTATTCTTACGCAGGCTTACGCTTCTCGCCCAGCACACGGCGAAAAGGCTTCATCCCTGCTTCAATTTCGCACGCAGGCGCACCTGTGCTTCTGATGCACATGTTGATTTGAAAAGGATGCTCGTGCCACCAAGCGCGCGGCACAAAGCAGCTTGGAAACTTTGAGCTTTGAGGTACACTGCTCTGTCGTCCGCTTGTGTCATGGTTTACCCCGGCTGACGCTGCTGCTGCACACACCGGGAATGTTGATGTTCTTCTACATCCGCCTCTGGCCGTGTCGTAGTGCTCTAACACGCTGTAAGTTCCCATGCCCTTGCGTGCCACAGGATCCCAATGAAGGTCCCGGAAATATTTTTTTAAAATCTTACTCGAAGTCCAGTCCGCTCGCTCCTGCCTTGTGTTCTGTTTGCCTTGATTGGGTAAGTATTCGTTTGTTCGTGTTCATTTCTTGTGTGTTTTCTTACTGCAGCCTCACAATGTGAGGCCTGTAAAGTGTATACCGTCGGCGGTTGAGCCGCCTCTGACTTATGGCTAGCCGGCCTTTAGCGTTCTCTGTGACACTGCCTCCAGGCGTGTCGCGGGTAGATTTCCTCCTTCCACTAGTGAAGACGGTAGGAAAAGTTGCGAAGAGCATGCGTCACATTGGAGGTGGGGCATGTGACTTGATAGTGAAGTCAAGGGCTGCTGCTGAAAAGCTGAAAGCCCTTGGTTCACTTACAGTGAAGGGCAGCGTGATTGAGTTGGTCTCGCTCGAATCCAACTTGGTCACGGTGACGGTTATTTCGGTACCGGACCCCATTCCCGATACCGCGGTAGAGACTGCACTCACGGGATATGGGCCAGTCACCAAGGTGAGCCGTGAGACATTCCTTCAGAAGGAATTGGAAGGAATCGAAACAGGGAATCGTCGTGTTCTTATGGAAATGCGATCCCCTGTTCCGAATTTCATCAGCGTACGCGGTAAGCGCTTGACCATCAATTATGATGGCCTAAAGCGCGTGTGCATGCGTTGCAACGCGGAAGGTCACTTTAAGAAGGACTGTGTGGCCCCGCTTTGTACCCGCTGTGGTGAGGTTGGACATGAGTGTTGCGATGCCTTGTGTAGGCGTTGCGGTGGAGACCACGCCGTGTCCGAGTGTTCGGCCGCGACGTGGGCTTCCCGTGTTGGGACTGGTCGAGTGCCACCGAAAGCGCCCGTTGTGCCGGCTGTGCAAGCTGCGCAGGCTGCCAGTGCGGACACCCCAACCGTAGTTGTGTCAGATGAACATCCCGTTCTAGAAGCTGTTAGTGTGGCGGCTGGAAATGAACGTGGTGTTGGTGACCCTGACACAGTCGTGGCGTCTCCCGACAATGCTTCTCCCAGTGGTGAGGTCATTGTCAAGGGAGCTGCTGTAGCTCATACTGAGGCAGTAGTCGCAGTTAGTGACGGGGATGCTGGTGGTGATACTGGAGTTGGGGGTGATGGGGACAGTGTAGCGTCTTCTAGCTCCGACAGGTTAGTTATTGACCTAGAGTTAGATGAGGAAGGTGCAGTTGCTGACGCGATGGACTTCATCGAATCTGCTGCGAAACGGAAGCGCCAAGCATCCGAGGGGTCTGCAGTGCGAGATTCCTAACTATCGTTTTCGCGTCCTCAATTTTTCTCTTAATGTCCCTGTTCAGTCTTGCCACACTAAATGTACGTGGGTTCAGCAGGGAGGTGAAGCAGTTAGAAGTTATCGACTGGGCAAGGTCTGCTCGCGTAGACATCCTTCTCCTGCAAGAAACTGGGTCCCTATCCGGTCGGGCTATAAAGTCTTTAGAGGTTTCACATGGGCTCAAAGCGTTCTTTAGCTGTGGTTCGCCCCACAGAGCTGGCGTGGGGATTTTAGTTTTTCAGTCGTTTCGGGGATCTATCAGGTGGTTTGACACGGACACTGAGGGAAGGGTGGTGGCTGTCGAGCTGGAACATGAGAGTAGAACACTGCGTGTTGTCAATGTTTACGCCCCCGTGCGCCGCGGTGAGCGCTCGGATTTTTTTCGCAGAATTGACACTTTTTTTTATGGAAATCAGAACTTAATTTTTGCAGGTGATTTTAACAGTACGATAGACCGCCAGCACGGCCGGCAGGCGAACAGAGAGCTGGAGCGCCTGGTGAACTCGATTGGTTTAATTGATACTTGGTCCCACGTGCATGGTAACGCATATGAGTTCACCTGGGTTAACACACGTGGCTATCACAGCCGACTAGACAGATTTTATGTCTCGCCAGGTTTGGCAGACTTCATCTCTAGTTGTGCGACCCGACCTGCTGGGGATCTTACAGATCATCGCGGCGTTCTTTTGTCCCTATCTGGCCTGCTAAATTTTCGATCTGGTTGTTGTTTTTGGCGGCTGAACGTGTCCTTGCTCGAGGATCCCGAAATTAGAAGTGATATGCAAGATTGGCTATCGGAACAGTGTTCCGCACCCGATTTTGGGCCAGATCACTGGGAGGCTTTGAAGCAGGGAGCAACACACCGTCTTCGGTCTTGGGGGAGACAGCGTGCGCGTGAACGTCGGCAGTGTAGAGATGCACTCAGGCAGGTATTAGCTATTCTTCGCCACCCTGGCTGTCGCAGCCATGATACTGCCTCTGAGATAGAGGATGTGCAAAGGCGCCTTGCGCCTCTTCGTATGCACTCTTGGCGCAAGTTCGTAGCGCAAAGAAACGTCGAGCGCTGGTGTCGGGAAGCTTATTGCTCCCGCATGTTATTGCGGCGTTATGTGGCAGGAAATCCGGGCTCGAGTATATCCGAGCTCAGGTCAGCTGACGGCTCACTTCCAACCGAGCCTGATGACATTCAAGCAGCGATGCGTGAGCATTGCGCGGCCCTTTACGAGGAGTCATCACCCGACGAGCCCGTTATCAGCCGAGAGTGCCCACTGCCGGAGGAAAAGATAGAGCATGTAGGCTCAGGGCCGCTCACGCAACAAGAGATTCTAGCAGCTGTCTCCTCAATGCCGAACGGAAAGTGTCCCGGCGTTGATGGCCTCCCAGTTGAGTTCTACAAACGTTTCTGGCGGGTAATTGGTAACTCATTGACTCGGGTATTTAATCTATGCTTGTCCAGAGGAATGCTATGTTCTAGCATGCAGAGTGGAGTTGTTGTCCTCTTGTGCAAGGACCCGTCCAGAAAACGAGATCCGGATGCATACCGGCCTATCACTCTATTGGCATGCGACTACAAAATCTTAGCCAAGGCACTTCTTTTGCGTGTTTCGCCGCACTTAGAAAAGGTGCTACACCCGTGCCAGGCGTGTTCAGTCCCTGGCAGGTCGTCAGACCTCCACAGGATTGCGCTACGTGATGCCATCCATTGGATAATGTGTTCACGCAGAGCAGCAGTGGTGGCTTCCTTCGATCAGTCGAAGGCATTCGATCGTGTGCGCCACATGTACTTGTTTTCAACACTGAGGGCATATGGTTTCGCCGATGGTTGGGTGCGCTTCGTTGAGGTGCTATACAAAGGCGCAAAAAGTGTCGTTTCCGTAGCTGGTGGTCTATCGTCTTCGTTTGACGTTACGTGTGGTGTCCGACAAGGATGCCCTCTCTCCCACGCCTTGTATACCATTGCCATCAACCCTCTCCTCGGGAGGCTGTGTTCTCTCTCAGTTATCCTAAGGCTGCCTAATAGATGCCCACCGCCTGTGTTTGCGTACGCTGATGGTGTCTCCGTCATACTACCGCGCGAGAGTTCCCTAGAGCCAGTGTTGAAAGCGTTCGAAGACTACGGTACAGTTTCTGGGGCAAGATTGAATAGGTCCAAAAGTGTCGCTCTTTTTTTAAATGTTCAGCCAACCTGTGCTGCACCATTTCAAGTTCCTGTAAGACCTCAGGTTAAAATCCTGGGAGTTGTTTTTGACAGTGCAGGGGTCTCAGCTGTCAACTGGCCTCGAGTATTCAGCCGCTGTAGTGCTGTTCTGCGAGAACTTAACTTTGTTGAATTGCCGATCACATTCCGGGCACGGCTGTTAGCAGCATGGCATTACAGTCGCTTGTGGTTTTTAGCGGCTATTTCATCCCCGCCAGCGATAATACAAGCAGCTATCACACGACACGCGTTCCGCTTCCTGTGGGGCGGATCCGTTGAATGGGTCTGTAGGTCTCAACTCCACGGAAGCCGTGATCTGGGTGGCTTGGGAGTACCGGCTGTGCCAGAAAGGTGCTTGGCGCTTCAATCGCGTATTCTCTTTGAGGCGCTCCGTGTATCAGAGCACCCGGCTTGCGCATTAGTGCAGTATTTTCTAGGATACGCCACCAGGTGGTTCCTCGAAAGTCCCGAGCTTCGCCCCAGAGCGGAAGTACTCCCTCCTTATTTGTGTGCTTGTGTTGCTGTCGTGCGGCGCTTGCGTGTCGAATGCCCAGATGAAGACATTTCCTTGTGGAGCGTCCGTGATTTCTACGCCGCCTACAGGCAAATGCGACCGGGTCCCGCAAGGATAGCAGTGCCAACGAAATTCGCCTGGCGGCGTATCACTGCTGGCTGGCTTGATGCACGGCGCGCTAGTCTCCAGTGGAAGCTGGCCCATGGTGTCCTCCCACTGTGTGAACGTTTGCACCGTTTTCGGATATGTCGGACGGACGGTTGTCCGTCTTGTGGCATGTCTGAGACAGCAGAACATTGTTTTTTGCGATGCCATATTCCACTTTTACTATGGAGTAGGGCGGCGCAAATATTTGGGCTCCCAGCAGTTGATTGGGCCACCGTAAGGTACCTGGAGCCGTTGCCGGTCGCACGCGCAGAGCGAAAGCAACTAGCATTGCTGATTTCGGAAATTAACTTCTAAATTTGGATTCGCCGATCCCGGTTGTCTTTTGGTGGCCCAGTTGTTGGGAGCATGGCTATTTTTCAGGCAGTGAGAGCCGGGCTGCGTGCACATATTACCCGTGAGCAGTCATTACTTGGGTCTGTGGAGTGCTGTCGCCGCTGGCTTACAGCGACTCGGCTCTTTGATTATGATCAAAGTGAGTGGCATATCAAGTTCTAGTAAGCCCACTAGGACTGTACTGCTCCCCCGTAGCGACTCTTCCGGAGTTTCAGGATTATTCGCAGGGTATGGCACGTACAAAAAGCAATCTCCCTTTGGAGCGTTGTTATCTGGTATGTAAGATAGAGTTTGTGTAAAAGAGGCTACCTCCATAGGTAGTTATCTTGCTTGATGACAATACACACCAATGAAGGTTTCTGAGGCGGTTGCTGTTTTGTGGTCTATTTTTGAACCCTGATGTGGGCAAGCTAACGCTTGTCCCATCGTACAGTTGCCGATACAAGGCTTCTGAGGGATCTCAGGCGTTGCTGTTTTGTGGTCTATTTTTGAACCGTGATGTGGGCAAGCTAACGCTTGTCCCATCCTACAGTTGGCGATACAAGGTTTCTGAGGGGTCTAAGGCGGTTGCTGTTTTGTGGTCTATTTTTGAACCGTGATGTGGGCAAGCTAACGATTGTCCCATCCTGCAGTTGGCGATACAAGGTCTAAGTTCCCATAAGCCCCTGCGTGCCACAGGTGGCGCTTGCGATTCCAATGAAGGCTTCTGAGGGATCTCAGGCGGTTGTTGTTTTGTGGTCTATTTTTGAACCGTGATGTGGGCAAGCTAACGCTTGTCCCATCCTACAGTTGGCGGTACAAGGTCTACTGTCCATCACCTACGGTTGGCAATACAAGGTCTATTCTGAAAGACAAGGAAAAAGCTTTTCAATAAATCTGCGCTTCATGGCCATCAAGAGCCCATCAGGATGTTCTGATGGGGTGTGGTGCCCTGGAAGACTCCATCGGGACTTCCTGAACGAGGAATATAGTTCCATCAGGACCCACCAAGGGGTGTTGATGGGACCATCAACATGCCCTAATGGCCATCAAGTGGCCATCAGGTACCATCAAAAATTTCTGATGGAAAATTAGGCATCTTTCCAATGGGTATATTTGCACGACAGAGTGCCGCTCTCACCCACTACTGGACTAATCACTTTCACGTACCGGAGACTCTTCCGTGCAGGCCTCCAAACATCTGTGCACACCTGTATATCCCCAGAGGCCCTCTCGCAAGCCATTCGTTGCGCCATTCAGAACACGGTGGTCCTGTCTAAAAGGGTAACAGGTCACGTCGGTCATTCTCCAGCAATTAACAACCTCAGTGTATTACCTCGCAGAGCAGAAAGAACGGTTTGTCGAACAGGGCAACTTCTTGACATTGTGGCATAGCGCCGGGTGAGAGCTAATGTTTCATGAGGGCTGTGGAAAGACCGGAAACACCCAACCACAAAGATCTGGAGGACAACTCCAGCTCTGTAGAATGCACCCTCACAAAGGAATCCTCTCGCGGCATTGGCTATCGTTACGGGTGTAGATAAAAACACGCTTGAGACAGAGTTCTCCGTCGTACTAACGACACACTGCCTTGACGACTGCGGTGCACAGCAGTTTTGTCGACAGCTTGACGGCCGAAATTCACTAAGACTGGCCCAATCCACCGGAGGTTATGGGTCGCGATTTCACTCTAATCGAGCTAAAAATGGTGTTGAAACTTGTGAATGTGGGTGCATCCCACCCAGGCAGCACAGGCCGACGGCCCACTGCCGGTACGTCAACGGTGACAGATCCGACCGCGTCGTCCCCCCGCGATGGACCGGCATACGGTTTGCAACACGGGGATGTGAATGGTCCGTTCACGGCAGCCAGTATCGCGCCCCAATGCCGTCCCTACATGCAGCCAATGCATCTTTACGGGTGCCTTCTGTCGATACGCGAGTGACAATTTGCGCTCTTTTTAACAATGAAAACAACGTCATTGTAGTTAAACACTTTATTGCTTTCAAATTCAATAAACTTTATTGCACTTAGTCATCAGCTGGGTTCTAAATGGCATCACTTCATCAGCAATGAAAAAAAAAAGGTTTGTAAGGTTGTAATGGTTGTTTATAAAGAAAGCATACAACTTCATTAAATATCCGCTTAACAGAGATCATATGAAACATGTATAACAAACCAGTACAGCACATGTAACACGACTCATTGTGCTATCTTTATCAGAACAAAAATATTTATGCACAACTGTTTACTGAAGGCTGTCACACATACAATAATTTGAGAACCAGTATGGCAGAAGTAAACAACAAAATTATAAAACACTGAAGCTTTCCTTTAATGGTTACAAGCTTTCATACAGTGGACTGCGTTTCGTCAGGTAGCTGATGAAATGCAGTCCACTGCATGAAAGCTTGTAATCATTAAAGGAAAGCTTCAGTGTTTTATAATTTTGTTCTTACTTCTGGCAAGTGGACCTTGACCCAACCCTCTACATTCTTCAACCAGTTTGGTAGTGAGAATGAATAAAATATTTCTACACCTCTCAAATCATCAAAACTTAAAGGCTGATTTGCCATTAGTAACATTATCTGGCACATGTAATGAAAGCATCCACATTCTTGTGAAAAAAAGCTGAACGTATGAACACAGGGCAAAACTATGACCCTAACAATATTTCTGGCCTGTCGTCATGTTTGTCCTTCACTTGCCACATGCTGTAAGCAACACAGGAGGAGCCAGGCAATGCCACCACTGATTTAACGAAGCATTTGGTGTCGGCGGGCTTCTCTGCCACCCTCTCTGTCACCAGCACCCGCAAGGTATCTGCCAATTCTGTAGCACACTTCGTGTTCGGTAACGTCCTTGTACCTTGCCAACAATACTTCTGGAAGGAAGAAGCCAACAGTTAACCTAGTTTTATGAACGTTGTATGATATGTACAGGTGACCTCACCAACAACGGATGAGCAGAGAGCAAGGGATGAAAAATCTTTCTTGGAGTGCGCTCCTTTCAGGCTATACTGCAGCGCGACGGAATTGCGGATGAGTCGATTCATGGTAATCCTCACACTCTCCTGGAGACTGTTGCCCCCCAAGCGTGATATCATAGCAACCTGCAAGATAAAAAAAGAACATAAATGCATAGCAAGTTTAATGCTGAAGTGAACACTAACCAGCCTCCCCTTTATGTTTGTGTCAGACAGTTTAGTGCTGAAATCTTTAAGTTCGTCGTCAGATCCTAGAGAAAAACGTGGCAGTTCAACAGCCAAAAACGCTTTCTCTTGTGACATCGCATTGCTCATCTCTTCGATTTTTCTCCCCAAGCACTTCACAGACATTTTCAGGTCCACAAGCAGTGTGTAGATAGACCGTTCAAAACCTACATGAAAAGATTTGAAGACTGATGCAATAGGATAAAAAGCAAGGCCAACAAGAGAGTCATCTGATAGTTTGCAAGGTACAGCGGGGTGGCAGGAACAATTGATGACCAATACGGATACCTGTTTTATTTGTGTCAGAAATTGGTGATGGACTTTGGTGGGAACCTGTTGGAGCATGAAAATTCAGTTATCATGTATCAATCAGAGCTGACTGAGTTTACTGCTGACAGAGCGACGAATCAAATGTACCGTTCTGACGACAGTGAAGAGAGACTTGAGAATCACGAAATGGAATCTGGCTGACATTGTTCTCTACATAGCCTATAATAGTCCAATGCAAAAGATGGCAAATCAGTGGAGTACACACGGTGTTTATTTATTTGTTACTGAATTTTTATTTAAAAAACTATCAGAGCAAAATAGGTGCCATTGTAGTAGGTGGGTTATGTGGTCAGGCAAATGTCCTGTGGTGCAGCGTCTACATGTTCTGAGCAACTAATTATCTAAAATTCGTTAATCTTTCTAGAAAGAGCGAGATAGCAGAATTGGAGCCAGTCATTATTCAAATCCATCATCCTTATTAAACACCCTGGGAAGTGAAGGTACTTTGAGATATCAATTGCGACAAGAGCGACAGCCAATCCGTGTGAGACGGTCACGTGCTTTGGAGCGATAGAGCTGACTGGAGTAGGTGCTAACCTGTTGACATAACTCTGCATTTTGGGCCTCGAAACACACATGTCACCTGATAAGCCGAGAGTTCAGCCACAGCTATGAACTCACGTGAAGGTCGATATGTTGTACTGGTGAACTCAATCATGCCGCATATTAGCGCAGTCACCAGATAACATCACACCTGCTCTCTTTACAAGTGTGATGTTATCCGGTGAGCAGAGCCGTCACGAGGCAACTTTGTGCCCGGGCCAGGGCAAATCTGGACCCGCCCCCCCCCCCCCCCCCCCCCCCGTCGCCGCCAGAACCTCTGTAAACAAAGAAAAGAAAACGTTTATTTGCACTGCCTAGAAATGCCTCGTAAATTCAATTCTCCTCATTCCCACTTTATACTGTCTAACTAACCTGTCAGGGCCTGCCGTTTGGCGCCCCCATCGCACCCTCATCGCTACAGCTCTGCCGGTGAGTGCTCTAACGTGCAGCATGATGGAGCTCGCTTATACACAGTGTCGACCTTCACGTGAGTTCGTAACCGTGGCTGAACTCACGCATTACCAGATGACTGTGATCGTGAGTTTAGACACCCGAAATGCCGAGCTATGCCTGTAGACCAGATAGGCCGCTATCGGACTCAGCAAAGATGAGGGTCATGTCTTTTCTGCACTCGAAAAGCGCATAGTTCCAGCTCATTTGAATCATGAAATTTCACAATTTATATCTCAAAGCACGTTCACTTTGCAGGGCGCTTAATCAGGACTACAGGTTTGAATAATGACTAGCTCCAATTTTGCTGTCTCGCATATCCCAGACAACATGCAATTTTTTAAATAAAAATTCTGTAGCGAATAAGAAAGAACTACCCTGTATATATTGTAGACAGTCTAGAAACTCCAGACATACTATAGTAACCACCAACATAATGCTCGACCTGTCTGGTGTTGGAGGAGAAGTTGTCGAGCTAACCCTAAGCTAGTAATAAAAACGAGAAAGAACATACCAGAGTCGAACTCTTGCAAGAAATAGTTATCTTGGTAAGACAAGTTAACAGGGCTATGGCCTAAGTGTGGGCTGAACCCTGAAATGAAATGAACCATGAAATGAAAATGAAGCTCCAGAAATCAGAAGGTACACAATATGAAACGCATTATCTATAGTTGCCCAGGGTTGTAAGGCTATCCTAAGATGAACTTCTGCACAAAAATGGTTTGCCCTCAAAGAGGTCCTGCATGATATGACGAAATATCTAAAAATGTGGTAAATTTGTTCCCCTAAAGTTACTCCTGAAAGCCTACCTGCACGGCACTCAGTCACCGTTGCAGAACACAAAATATTAGCTGACTTCAGTATCTGAAATAAGATTCTATTTCTGCTACGGTCATGATATTATTCCTTAATAACAGCTGCATACCTAGCCAGCTCCTGTGTATGATTAGCAGCCAATGGCCCATTGCACATTCACCAGATCAGAGGCACCTCCAACGCTTTCGGACGTGTGTTGGTGCAGTTACCAGTGAAGCCTCCCCAGGACCCACATTTCCCACAAGCCAACTTAGCGCCAAGTGCAGGCAAGCTGACTGATCCGCAAAACAAGATTCATGAGCTGGACACACAGAAGCCTAATACTCATGCGAATCACTAAATTCAATCCTAGCGCTGCTAACTTTTCAGGATTTTATCATAAAGCTGTCAGTGTGTTTCGACCTCTGCAGAGCTCCTTGAAATTACATGGGGTCAATTCGAAATGGCAGACTCACACTCACAACACTGGGCCAGCATCAAACCTCTGAGACATACATCGAGTGCAACTTCATTTGTCATTTCACAATGGTTTACTTTCGAGGTATGTGTACTTAGTATTTTGAGCTGTAGCGTTTAGCCATACAAGTGCTTGCTCTATCAGTAACTCTTGTGAACCTGTCAAACTGGACACACACAAAGACATTGTGATTATAAAGGGATGCTAGGAAGGAAATTAACTTACTGTTGTTAAACTGGGGTACAGGTTGTGACAGCCCAGTCGGACTTGTAGGTGGCAATGACTGAGCTGAAAGGTCTTGACGAAAGCCTGCAAAATCCGCAAACATGCGACCATTGCTGTAGTGGTGAAGCATAAAATTATCCAGACTCAAACAGACATACGTTTCTTCGGTAGGCGCACAGCACCCTCCACGCAGCGCTCTGGATGTGCAGTATTGCTCGTCGCACATTGTCTTGAGTCTGACAGCAAGATAACAAGATAGATTTTTCCTTCGCACAAGCCTATGATTACAGCCAACTCACCCAGGTTGGAAGTTCTTAAAGAGCTCGGGAGGCTTCGACTAATGTCTGAGATGATAGAAAATCCAGAGAATGGTTGTGAGATGCACAAATCTGAGGTAAGCAAATGACAACATACCCATTCGATTTTGGAGTTCACAGAATGGATTGTTGCCTTGGGCTGGATGGTTCAAAGTGAGATTACCAAGCATATTCTTAAAGGCTAAAGCGGAAATAACAAAATACAAGAACAAAACTGGACAGGAAGAGACCGGGACAACGGCCACAATACTGTTTCCTATCGCAAGATATTTTATAGTAGACGAAATGTTGCAGTAGTTCTCTAAATTAAAAGAAAAAAAAGAATCGTAGTTCGAAATTGTGTATTTAAAGCTGTTTTACCTTGTGCAGGAGGGGTGGTTATACTGGGGGATAGCCATGTAATGTCAGGTGCTGTAATGTGAACAAAAGCATAAGTCCAGCACAGTGCAATGGCCAGACAACACCAGTCATCTTTCACTCTACAATGCACGTACGACTTTTATCACTCGATGGCAACTGTCGTAGCACCAGAGGTGGCACAGGCAGAGCAAGTCCCAGATCGTCACTGCTCCTTTCCAATGTCCTGTTGTTTTGCATGTCACTAATACAAGCAGAGCACCAATGATACAGACAGAACCATGCAGTATAAAAATGAAGAATATTCAAGTAATTACTTCACCACTTGCCTGACTTCAGCAACGGAGATGTCCTCACTGTCAGACTCTGTCTCCACGTTTGATGTATACAGGGACTTCTCAAGCATTGCTACAGCTGCTGAATACGATGCTGGAAAAAGTATTTGCATATGTTTTTTTTCCACATGCTCAGCTGAGAATCACTCACATGCACGTCCAAGGACACGAACTGCGCTGCTCTTCCATCGTCCTGGGAGTTTGTATTTTTTCACCATGTCCTCTCTTTTGTAGTCTGGCATTGAAATACGCCACTTGCATTCACTCTGCTCTTCATTCACCCATGACATGGGAACAGCGCTGGTTTTCTCCTCCCCGAGGAATTCGATGACAAGCCATACTTTAGCACCTGAGTTCATGTCTGAGACTGGGGAAGCAGGTTACACTGCAAAAGACATGCAGCATATCTGTGATCTTCTGAACGGAACACGAATAATCGGTTTATCAGGCTACGAGTGACACCGATTTTTCTTTTTTTTTTTGCAAATGGGCAAACGGAACAAATGTGGTGGAATTAACAATACAGCAAGTGAATGCATGCACTCACATTAAAAGTAAGCACATTGGAGTCCACGCCACCTCATGCTTTCATGCACGGTGTCCATCTTTGAATCTCACTTTCTCACTTGAGTCTCACTTTCGCATCTACTTTCGGCTGTCACAAGCGGGACACATATAGTCAGTCTTAAGAGTTCCAAGCTGTGCATAACTGCTAGTGCATCAAGCAAGTTATGGAGCATTGTATTTTGTCGCTCAGATGCGAGGGTATCAATTTTTATCATTTACAGATTTTTTAAATAAAAAAGCTATGAGAATGGTACAGACGTCATTTTTTCAGTTGATTTATACAGCCAGGTAGGTAACTCTTGAAGAAAGTACGAAATACAAATGACTAATTACCCAAAAATCGTTAACGAACCCTTTAACAACAAGATTTCGAGGAGAAGCGAGATAGCAGAATAAGATACTACCCTCGTTGAAAGCCATTCCACATTTAAGAAATGCTGATGTGCATTAAAATATCCTTCCCCAAATTTTGATATGCAAATGTGCCAAAAATGCCGGCCTCAGGAGCACATCACCTTTGCTAACAAAGTTAGAAAGCGGTTTATCTGGTCAGCAGACCAGCAGCAACTTCATCTCCATTGCTCCAAATCGTATGGCCCTCTGACGTGAGGTAATCACTGCGCTCCCTGCGGTCCCGGTTTCGGTTTCCGCTCATTTACATATCAAGATTTGGGGATCGATATTTTAAAGCTCTTGCGTGTTTCAGGACTTTTAAACGTGGAATGGCTCGAGTGAGGATAGCCTATCATTCTGGTATCTCGCCTTTGGAAGAAATCTCCTCCTGTGGCTAATTAATGAATTCGAGGTAATTAATCTTCTTGTAGTTGCATATTTCTTGAAGAGGATATCTGCCCTGCAGTATGTCTCAACTGCAAAAAAGATGTGCTGTTCTCATTTTTTCTACAAGTGTGTACATGTTGCGGCACAGGTATTCAGAATGATGAAAATCAGCAACCAAACAGTACAGCTTGTAGGGGATATACTGCACACACCATGGACGACAACAACACATGTACAACTTTAGTGCTCCGAAATTTAGTTGTGTATTATGGGGGTGACAGTGTACCCAGTACCGTATGGAAGCCTCACACATTTAGCAGCAAAACTCCCTTTAGGCCATGTCTGCAGAGTGTTATCCAACTGTCCAGTTTTGAAAATCTGCAAACGTGCCCTAGTAGCACAAAACGTTTTGAAAACGTCGAAAAATGGTGGACAGAAAACTAGTTTTTCCTCTAGAAAACGTTTCGTTTTTGGTCTACGTAACGTTTTGTAACGTGGGATAACGTGACGCTCGTTTTTCTCTCAAAGACGTCATTGCAGACGTCTTGAAGACGTATGCAATACGTCTTGGAAACGTCTAATAAACGTTTCCAAGAATATTTAAATATAATGCCCTTTTTGTGCACTTTCTGTTCCCTCTTAGGATAGTAGCATGCATCAAGGAAGCATGCTACTGTCCTATAAGAGGCAATGCATCCAGGGATGGAGGACCCATTGTGAACAATACTCAGTGAGTTACCCGCTTTCACCCACTGAATACTATTGAAGATCGAACACTGTGTGATGTCTGCATCTTGCTGTTGACCCATGAATTTCTGTGTCTGGTTCGTCGCTTTTGTGTCCTACCATGAGCACCAATCTGTAAATGAAATGGAAATTATCCCAGCATCCATGACTAACGCCTTGTTGTTCATTTACAATACTGCTGCAATTAGGAGAGCAGGCCGAAGCACGCTATGATTGTAACGCAAGATGCAAGTTAGGTGCACATGAGGTGAATTGCCGTGACATCACATAACGTGTTTCACGTTATGTGATGTCACGGCAATTCACCTCATGGCATTCTACATTCTTCATGGCATGGCAACTGCCACACACCTAAACATGTTGACCACTCACTTGGGGCATATCTTTGGCCATCTGAGAATGACACAACAAAATAAGGCTAAATGTACTCCATGGAACAATTTATTGAACGCAGTGACCATGTACATGTAACTAGAAAATAGATGAAAATCCCACGAACTTTCCAGGCTCAGAAGAACGTTTCACTGTGCTCCCCAGATTGATCCGGTGCCAGTCACAATCTTCTACGGATCGTATCTCCCTAACTCCAATAGAATAAAAGAGAGACCACACGTGCAACCAGACCGCGTTGCAACACCAAAAAAGTCGCCAAAAATACCACAGAAGCCGGATGAGAAACGAGTTTACAACGAACGCATCAATCCTCCTAACCAGCGCTTTGCAATAGAGCTTGAACCAATCGCATCTCTGATCAGGGTTACTACAACCTACTGCACCCACCTTATTTTATTTGACGGGAATAGCAGGAAACGCAGGAACTTCGCAATCCTGGCCGTCCAGCGTTCGGCTGTGACCGAACACAAATGGCGGAATGGGCATCACCCGCACGATGACAGGCAGGGTCTGGGGTGAGGAAAGGAGGAAAGAGAAAAAAAAAGACGCGGGAAGGGTTGCCAGAGAGAAAGGGAGAACGGTTGGAGAAGAGAGGAGGAGGCAGTGAGCGGAGTACGGGAAGGTGAAGGAAGGCTGCGGCCGTCAGCTGTGATAGCGGTGTGCGCCTTGGATAGGGTGCGATCGGAAATGGTACACGACATAGAAATCATAAGGAAAGACGAAAAACTTTCATCCCTTGTCGCCTGTCCGTGGTACGAATTAACGTGTTCACCGGTGCTCAAGAAGATTCCTTCAAATGATATGTCGAAGAATCTGGTAACTGCCTAGGCTTCACATTTCTTAGAGTTCGACAAATATTGGACCTTTCGACAATTGCTACCAATCTTCAAGCAAGACAGCGTCAAGCGAACGCATGCGAGAAAAACATCTTGAAATTTCCGTCTTTAAAACCGGTGTCCAAATACGTCTTTTAGATGCGACACGAAACAGTTTTAGAAACGTCGTAAATTAGGATAGCTCTTATAGTGATATTACTAAGCTGTTTCTTAAACGTTATATCAACACGTCTTATAAACGTACTGCTAATTACGTCCTCCAAATGTCTCGATAACGTCTCGAACGTCTTCTATCCCAGTTTAACCAAAATAAAACGTTTTCTAGACTTTTTGTGCTACTAGGGTGAATATGGCAGTGGATGCAAGTAGAGATCTGACACACACACATGCTTGTACCCAGTGAAGTCTGCATGAACTTCATGCACCGTGACCACACTCCCATCAGTCAGCATGCAACAGGAGTCTGCATCTGAGGTAACCATCAGAGATGCAACACCACGTTTGCGTTTTTCATCTGCAGCCTCAGACACAACTGGCTTCAGTTCAGAGAGTCTTCTGCTTACTTGCGCCAGTGGCATATTTGGTGTGCGGACCAGTTTCTTCATTGCACCGAGATAGCTTTCGAACTTGAAAGCAGAGAAAGAATCGAGAGGTCCGTGAACCCTAGAGTCCGCGGCCAAATGGCACAACCCGTGTACATTATACACGAGGTTGCTCTTCCCATATATAGAACCGAAGTTTTGCACAAACAATGCCAGCAAGTTCGACGCGTACTCGTTGAATTCTAGATAAAGACTTGGGGAACAAAGGATAGAAATGGCCACATGCAGAAGCAAAAATGTTCATACATTCGTGTTTGCAAGACACGCTTCAGCACAGTTGGACCAATGTAGAGGATGAATGAACGGAACTCAACTGCCTTCCAATACTCAAGTTCATCAGTGGTTCGAGGCTGGCGTTGGAACTCCAGAGGCAATGAGCATTCTTTTAGGTAGTGATTTAGTTGCTGCTTCTGTTGTGCACTAATGCGAAATGGAAGCTTCCCAGATATCCATATGTGCAACAAGCGCCGCATCACACCTAAGCAGACCAGGTGCATGTAGTCCAATGCAAATGACACCACCATGTCAATCTGCAAAGTGCAAAACGGAGAAACAGAATGGTGGTGGTTTGCATCCCTCATCGCCCGAAATGACTGATCTGTTCGCAAAATGAAACCTGCGCACCCAGGGAAAATCACACGGCTGTCAACAAAGGCACCCTTCTTTGTGCAGCGATCGCAGGAGCTGTACCCAGTGTGCCCCTTGGTGCACTTAACGAATGATCGTGCTGGGACATCGCAGATCACAGCTTTTAACACCACACTGTGCACCTTTCCTTGTACAGTTATTCCACTTTCTTCTAACTGTTTCATTTCATCAAGAAACTTCTTCAGGTAGCTTTCAAGATCAGGTGGCTTTCCGGGACCATAATATATACTCACTGGGAAAGGCCTGCTATTTAAGGTATTGGTCACTGAACAAGTTATTGGCCAAAAGCTATATGGAGAGCTTCTGTAGAGAGGGATGCCGTCGATGTTAACCTGCAAGAAAACTGGCTGTCTGGATGCCACTTATGTTCAACACTCTTCCTAGCTTTTCGATTAAACCAAAATGAACAAAATTGTTGGTGACGGACGAGGTTCGAGCTGTTCCAAGGATTGTACGTGCATCTTTTGGAATGTCATGGCCAAGATCTCTGAGAAGTATCGCAATATCATTAACTGCAGCATGTGTTAAGCTGTGACGAAGGGCAAGGCCAGCAACTCGTTCCCTAAGGTCAGCAGAAGGAGTATCATGTGCACGATCTTCAGCCAATGCACCACTTAAATCATCGGGATCATCACTCGAAGATTCCAACACAGAGCACAACTCATCCTGTTGACTCATAAGATCGTTTGTTCTTGCAAGATCGCCCTGTGTTTGTTCTTGATCCGAATCATAGGTGCGATGCTGAAGCTCAATGCATGGTTCATTGTACACAGAGGACGGCTGCACTTCACACGGTTGACAAGAAGTGTTTGGCAAATGGTGAGCACTATTCGTGGCTGGAGAATCATGAGGTGATGGTACTGCAGTGCTCTCTGCATTATCGATAGCATCCATCAGAGCATCGACTTCTGTGCGCACAGCACGGTAGTGTGTCCACCGAGACATTCTAAATCGAACAACGTCCATGTTATAAACACTATTATTGCTAAACATGAGAGAACCGATGTTCTGTGGCTGGAACAACATAGAAGGGACAATCAGGCCTCAAGTTGCCTAAGAAATTAACGATGAAATATGAAAGTCACTGAAAAGGTTAGCCAGCTGTAGGGCTTTCGTCTTTAACTATTATTGCTCAGCAGGGTTGTCTGCTGGATCATTGACTCCATGCGTGAACAATTGACGCATTCGGTTGACCATACAGAAACCAAATCGCTGTCCACAATACTACATGAATGTGTATTTATAGCGTACCTTCAAGGGATTTTCTTTTCGGTGTCTTCAGTCTCAGTAGATGGCATTGAACACCAGAGCGTGGTACCTAAATCGAGAAAAAGTGAAATTAGTGTCGTTCGTTTCTTGACATGCCGCTATCTGTGCGCCACGGCAAACATTACAAGACAAGCGCGTTCTCCAGCGTTTGTAACGTAATAACAGTTACTATTATCTTGTATCTTAACGTAGCGCTTTCATAGACATAGACGACACCATAAAATGCGTGTGGTAGTGAACAATGCGACGTTGCTCACGTCGTTGTAGGAATTCCGAAACTATGGGTCAATTCCGAAACTATGTGACACTACACTGGCGATCGTTATAGGCCAACCGTCAATTCTACAGCGGTGTCATCACCACATAATGCTACATACGTATGTTTTTAAATGCTCTAAGCACTACTAGGGGCCCCCGAGACCCAAAAAACACTTACGTGTCGTCGGTGTCTCCAGACACACTTTGAAATCTTGCGGGCGAGATTTCCTCCAGTTGCAGACACACTGACTGGGCGACGGGGGCCACTGTCAGTGGAAGCAGGGACGGCAGGGCTGGCAGGGCCATCGACACAGAACCGAAACTACCGAAAATTCGTCTTGTTCAAATGCAAAACGAAAGATTCTATTTTGATTCTCGTTACAAAATGTATAGACTTTCGTCACTTATGCACTATTAAGTGAAGCTTTTCTGAAATATATTATCTTTTTATGTTGAGCTGTCTGTAGCGCGGTATGACGCCACCAGAGCTCCGCCGTAAGGTTCGCCGTCATGGCGCTGATCATTGTGCAATTGTGGTCACTGATCATGGCGCTGATCATTGAGTGTGTCTGATGTGTGTGGCGTTAGTTTATGACTGAGTGAAAATATGCGTATACGATGTGCTTCGTAACTTGCACCTGGCGATCACTGTATCCTGGCCAAGCACGAATTATATCAGACATCATGACATTATAACAGACAACTTGCAATTTGTGCAAGCATATGCTTCCACCAATTGCTAGTCGACAAATGTGAAGGCTATGTGTTGGTGTGTTTTGGTCTTTATAACCTCGAAATATTGTTTGAGCTCCATTGTCGAGCATCGGAACAGCAGCATGAATTCCAGGACGTGAAATCCAACGGAAAATAAAGGGGACACTTCTCTGTATTGGAAACAATCGTCACGCAAGTCAACGAGCAAAATGCACGTACGGGATCACAGATAAACCCAGAAACTGTGGTACATGGTGTGCGCTTCCGGTTCGTTTGCGACTGGAAATGGCGCAGGTAACTTGTGCGCAGTAATTTTCATATCGCAAGCAACCTCTGCGGTGGCTACTTTGGTAAACCACAACCATGCACCCTCAGTGCAGTTTCGTCTTTAACTTCCATTGTGCCCTATGAAAAACAACGTAGAAAGAAATGTCTAGGTGCGAAGAGGTCTGCTTCATGTTCCGCTTGACATATCAATATGGATCATTGCTATGCTATGAATAGGATGTGAACATTTTCTGGACTGATTGAAATGAGGAAAAAAGCATCTTGATGCAATTTGGTATTACTGTATATGTGTCTCTGTGTGCCCATCAATGTCCTGTAAACATGTGTGTGCATAGCGATGATGTTCTAGTATCAAAACGAAGGGAACACTCTAGTAGAAGCAGCACAAAACACAAACAACTGAATCTCGTCGCAATTGTCGTGAACATCGCAGGCATCGAGCAAGCTATCCTCAATAACCGGGAAGTAAAACTTTGGGATATCGCAGCACAGCATAACATTAATGTCGGCAGTATCGAGATCATCACGTGTATTGTGTGGATGCATCATTTCACCCCCCCCCCCCCCCCCGAGACAAAACAAAGCAGCATGTGGTGGCGACATAAGGCTACTCCGCCGTCAAAGAAAAGCAAGATACGGCCGTCTCCTGGGAAGACCATTGCAACTGTCTTCTGGGACATGCACGGTGTAATCCGTATGGACTTCTTCGAGCATGGTGTCACGATTAATGCCCAGTACTACTACATGTTGATAAAGGGTGCCGTGCGAAACATGATTTGCAAGAAACTGGCTTAGGATAATTGCTGGAAGGATCATTCTTCTTCATACGCACGGCAAATTTGACAGTGGGAACCTGGCAGAAATATGCTGGTAGGTTTTACCTCATGCCCCTAACGGCCCAGATTCAGCCCCAAGCGATTACCATTTGTTTGGGCCCCTTAAAGAGTACATTGCAGGAAAGACGTTCCACACAGATGAAGTCCTCCAGAAAGATGTCCTGCAGTGGTTACAATAGCAGCCCACTTCTCTCTACGCCTCAT
This sequence comes from Ornithodoros turicata, assembly GCF_037126465.1. Classification (NCBI taxonomy): domain Eukaryota; kingdom Metazoa; phylum Arthropoda; class Arachnida; order Ixodida; family Argasidae; genus Ornithodoros; species Ornithodoros turicata. The sequence continues at coordinate 28,186,887 of NC_088202.1, read as the reverse complement.
GCATCAAAGAGTTGTCACAGTAATGGCAGCGGTGTCTAGATCTGTACAGTAAATACTCTGAAATACCGAAGTCGTTTGAGGGGGGGGGGGGGGTCCTGGAATTTTCCATTTCTATTCAACCAAATAAAAGCTGCAGTCAACCTCAAATAACCCTTGTACTTCAGGAAGTTTTCCTCGGTAGTACACTTTACTTTTTGGAGTACATTTTGTTGTACTTTTTATTGAAGCACTTGAATTAGCTTTCTCTCAGCTTTTCTATGTAGCTCAGCTTGAAACACACCACACACTGAAAATCATGGTCTCCGACTTCACACCATGATGTTGCGGTGTTCACAATTCTACTCTCCTGGCTATTTAGCCAACTTAGTCTGATCGTGGCAAATAATTGTGGTGCAATAAACAACTGTCCTGATTTTCATGTCGTTCTCAAACCGTCAAAGCTATTGCGTGAATGACACTGGGCTGCAGGCTAGTGGTGCTGCAGTTGCAGCAGATTTGAAAGCTTTCCAAAGTCCCAACCTTGGAATTAATTATTGTTAATTAATATGAGTAATTATTATGCAGAATTTATCACTTTTTGCTGCTAACAAGCCATCTATTAAGGCCTCTGAAACTACACAGAACAACAGTACACAACACACCAGACTGCACCCCTCCCTATGTGCTACAAATTTCCACAAAGTTGGAAATGTGTTCCCTTCGAGACACTTTATTTAATTGTTGGGTACTTATAGGGCACTAGAAGTATATTTTCCAGTACTTTATACTTTATTTCAAGTGCTTCGTGCCGGCTGGATTTTAAACTGCACATCAAGTGCAAAACTTTTGATAGTCTACTACTTTACTACGCATACTTTTCCTGGTACTTTGGTGAACGGTGACTAAGACAAAGAGTACATATAGCAAAAGCAATAAAGATCGGCATTATGTCATAAACACATCGGGGAAGAATCCTGCTCCGTCAGTGCCAATTGTCAGATTGCCATTTGTCGACAGGCTATCGGAGCTATGTCGGGGGGCGATCAGATATTCCCTTCCACTCTGCCTTCTCTTCTCCAGCACGACTGGGAAACAGTCGGGTAGTATTGGGCGATGGGTAGCCGATCGCCCCGTTGAGTTCCCATACAGTGGCCAACGCATTGTGCTGCCTGGGCAGGGACCAGATAACATGTCTCGTGCCCGTACCTGTGGGTAGCTAGCGGGACGAGAAATATTACTTTGTTTAGTTTACCTGTCCAGACTTTCTAAACACATTTGTTTTCTTTTTGGGCCGATCCTGGGACCTGATTGGCATTTTTCTGAAATAAAGGGTGGTCCAGGGTAAAATTCTCTGCATCTAAAAAGGATGACTGTCTATGATAAATGGAGCGCATTACTCGTGGAATGGAGAGAAACGCGCGATTCTGTCGCACTGCTTTTGACTTTCAAAGCTCCTACCTGAACGTCTCAAACCAAAAGGAGTAAGAAACATAGACTTTGCATTGATGTGGATCTAATACTTCAATCAATTCCTCACTTTGACTATTCTTTCTTTGCGTAATCGAAAGAAACATCGATAGCTCACCCTTCGTTTTGTGTCACAGGCGAGCAGGACTCCCGAATGTACGGATGATTGCGTTATAAGCAATAAACAGTGTGTGTTTTGGCTTCAGAAGAGAATTCTAGTACCTTTCGAAGTGGGTTTCTCGGACTTCGTGCCACTGGCAAGATTTTTTTTTTTGCGTCTTTTATATTTCTCTTTAAACCGCTGCGCTCGTTGTCCGTTATGAATTGTACTAGAAGCAAACAGCGAGATTGTATTACGGAAGTTAATCAAGATGTATGGAAAAAGAGAAGTTATCAGGACTGTGTCTGGTTTCGTATAAATTATACGCAGCAAAATGAGGTGCAGGTGAAGTCGTCCTCACAAGGTTCTGCGAGTGTTCCAGGTTGACCTTCTGAGGAAGAGCAGGTGATATGACCGGGAGTCCCACTTTAACACTGAGGTAACACTGGGGGAGGACCAGTTGATAACTTCCTGAGGATGTCATCGTCGTCCGGGGTTGACATCCTGGGGACGATCGCAGGACTTTTCTGTGTTGTTGGGGAACCTTCACGGCAGGTCACTTCAAGCTCTCCTTCATGAGATCTCTACCATCTACCTGCAAGGAAGCATTAGTTGTTCCCGTCTTGAAACCAGGCAAACCACCAAACCACTTGTCCTCTTTTCGTCTTGAGTCTGACAAGCTGTGTTGGAGAGAATGGTCGAACCGGACTGTCGCCGTCCGCACATCCCACGGCAAAGGCAGTACCAGAAGAAAGCATTCCTAGTCCTACACTAGAGTCCTACACTCTTCAATCTGGTAATGACAGTCCTGAAATCGATAATTCCTCGCGAAGTAGCATTCTCTGTGTGTGCCGATGACGTTGCCCTTGGATAGTAGGCAAATCACGACCAGCCATTCAGCGCCGTTTGCGCCTAGCCTTAAATAATGTCCACCTGCACCTCACGCGACTTGGAATGGACCTTTCGCCCGAAAAGTGCGTCGAGCTCCCTTTCACCCGCAAGCATATGAGCAATTTACCTCTTTGGGTTTTTTTTTCATTGCGTGTTAGCGCCGCGAATCAACTGTGGCTATGAGCGGCGTACAGATGTGGACAGACGGAGAAAGGACAGCAGGAAGGAATGGGGGACAGGGGGATTAGTGTGCGTCCTGGACCGACTTCAGGGGGAACTATGCCGACATTCGTCTGGAAAGTCTTTGGAAAACCCAGGGAAAACCTCAAACAGCACAGCCGGTGTTAGGATTCGAACCCACCACCTCCCAGTCTACAGCACGACCTTGGTTACCACCAACGAGCCCACTCGTCCATGCCGCTGGTCTTTGGGTTGGTGCAGCAAAGCTCGAGCCTGTACGTTCCCATCGCTACATTGGTGTGGTCATGGACACGGACCTGCGCTAGGCTCGCCATATTAAGCACCTTGAAAAACCAAAGTGCAGCGATGGCTTCCTGCAATTCAAAATCTTTCTGGCTTAGGATGGGACTGTGATCAGCGCTCCCTTGCAGTCGTTCAGGCAGCTTACGTGGGGGCGACTGTGCTTTACAGACTTGCAATCTTGCACAAAATTTCCACAACGTCATTAAATACCCTTCGGACACTGCTGCCCGAAGCCTTCTCGCTGCCTTGGCGTTCCAAGAACCGCTGAAACACGGCAAGTCCTGGCCGAAGCTGGTGAACTCCCAGTGGAGGTTCTCCGTGAGCGTCAAACGGCTCGACACTTTCTACGTTTGCGTGCACACACTCTCCTCCACCCACTCCTCAGGAATATTCGATACTGTCCTGATTACCTACCGATTTCCATCGCGTAGCGCTGAGGACACGCCATGCTCTCACTGGCTTCATATCTAAGGACGACACACCACCGGGAGCCCCCTGGTCTCTGCCTGTGCCTCCCACCTTCGTACGTGTTCTGGACCTCCAGAAACGAATAGACCAGGTTCCCCTTGAAGTCCCTTGAGCCCGTTTTTATGCTCTGGTAGACGCGAAGTTTTCTATCTTTGCCGCAGCATACACCGATGGAGCATATCGAAATGGCAAGTCCGCCTCGGCATTCGTCATCCCGCACGAGGCCATAGTGCAAGGACGTCGCCTTTTGCATCAAACCTCATCCACAGCTGCGGAGCTCTATGCCATACTCTTCTTTCTGTAGCGCATCATTCATTTTATCACGCGGGAATGGGTCGTGCTCACGGACTCCATATCTGCGTTGCAAGCAATTGAAAATTTATTCTGGCATCCGAGGCTCCTTCGCACCGTTAGTGTTGTATGTGTTAATGGCTTACAACCTTGTCTACGAAGCAGACCACAGGCTCACTGCGGTGCTGTAGAAGATCGAGAGCAGGTTCGTCTCCATTGCCCATGCTACCAACCTTTCCGAACCGTATTCTCCGGAACCCTTAACAAAATTGACTGGTTCCTGGCCACATCCAGCCCACCAACGCTCTGTCCACACAGCTCTCTTCACCTTTCTGGATACCATACGACTTCGATCCTTACTGTGAAGGGGCTCATTATTTCAATCCCCGCATCACAACTGCAATGGGGTACAGTATCTCTCCCGGCGATGAAACTACCCATCTATCGTCTCGTAATACAGTTGTTGCTGCCATCATTATTTATTCGAAAATGAGCTTCTCTTTCACTAGCGTTAGGCCTAGTGAAGACTGCTATCCCAAGAAAATAGCAGTACATAATTGTTTAAATATTAAGATTATATTAATTTGTTTATATTATTAATAAATAAGTTTATTTATACATACCAGTACGTACTTGCCCATTTTTGATTCCATCTGCTTGTGTTACGTGATTAAAAGTTCCTATTGCAGCCCAATCAGCTCTGCCAGCAATAATTTCTGCTAGATTTCTGCAGTTCTGGGTCTCCCCGACATGCCTTTCTCCATACACACGGCGTTGATAAAAATAGCCACAAAACTCATCGTTATTGGTATGTCGCCAAAGATATGTGTTTCAATCCAAACCAGTCCTTTCCTCAACATGGTGGCACCCAGTAGATAAGGGTGAGGTAAAGCTACTGGATGGCCTGCAATAATAGGGGACTGATTTCGACCTGTGATTGACTTGGCACTTCAAAAACTGAGTGGAGCTTCAAGTATATGGGGGTCCCATTAATGGCCAGACTGCCTTTTAGTGCACGGCACCGCCCTTCTACTGCACCCCGCGCCACCGCGCGGCCGACATCGTCCCTGCGCCAACTTTCTTGGGGGGGTTTCGTGACCACACAGAGCGTAAAGACACGTGATTTGTAGAATGAACTAGTGGCATATGTGATCGCAACAAAGAATGGCTGATGTCAAAACAATGTGTACAAAACATTGGTTTCCAGAGTGCACCGTCAGGACACCTTTCGTTACTTTATCGAGGCTGCGCAGCTATCGTCCCCTCTTTCAATGTGCCTCAGTCATTTATAGATCAAAAGAAAAAACAATACTAGGGAAATTTTGAAATCCCCCCTTATGGCCGAACTTTCAGGTTTCAGGTTTCAGGTTTATTTGGTAATGTGCACGCGCAAAAGGGACACAGTCCCCGACATGGCGAGAGCACAGCCAATACAATCAAACAAACAAGACAGTGAAGACAATAATCTATTAGTATAAAGCAGTAATAAAATAATAAAGTAATAAAAGCAAAACAAATCTTACAACGATACGTATTCATCGATCAATGCTCCGAAGAGCTACAAGAGAACACCTGCTAATTCTTTTCTGAAAGTTCGAACAGAGTCGCATTTCACCATTAAATCATAAAAGCTGTTAAAATACTTAGCAGCTAAGAAAGACAATCTTTCTTCCCCATATTTCGTCCTGCATCTAGGGATACAAACCAGTGGAGCAGTACGTAAGAGATAAGGAACAACGAGAGTATTAATACCATATTTACTACAAAAAATGTCCGGGTTCTTTTTAAATTCCTTGAAAAATTTTAACACCAAGTTATGCTGATACATAGCCTGTACACTTAAAATGCGATGTTTTTTCATGATGTCACTTACAGGCGAAAGAAACGGCAGATTACCAACGGCCCGAACAGCCTTGTTTTGGGAGCGTTGAATAACTGAAAAATTGGTTGGGGACGTCGAACCCCAAACCAAAATACAGTACGATAACCGCGAGAACACCAATGAATAGTAAAGAATCAATTTAACATGCATGGGGAGTATCATTCGTGCTCTGTTGAGCAGCCCGATAGCCTTTGCGAGCTCCTGCCTCAACATTTGAACATGACTATTCCAGGAGAGATTCTCTTGAAAAACAACTCCCAAAAACTTCAATTCATGTACACGCGCCACAGGGGCCACTTGGGCCACTTGGGGGAGAGCACCGCGTCAGCAGCCCATTTATGGCTCTAACATCTCCCGAATTACGCTATTTGGCGCTCGACACATGGTCTTGATCCTCTCAGAGGTAACTGGGTTCTCTTCGCCATGCCTTTTCCATTGATGGTTTCTGGTTGCTTCTGTTTTCCTTCCTATGTTGAACCTTGTGCCGATGGCATCAGCGTCTGTACATGTTCATAGAACACATTTTACATAGGACACGCCTGGTCACAAAAGTCGTATGCAAGCGAGCTGGTGTAGACATGAATAAGGTAACATCTCCTAGAGACCGAGTTAAAGAGATGCAAAAATTTAACCTGAGTAGACGTGACTCTTGTCTTGTATACTTCGTGTCCTGTCCTGGTGCTCTCTTTACCTTCGGTCTCAAGGGAGCATTACCTTAATCAAACCTTTGTTCAGTGGTGCTCACTCGTCATCATCAGCGAAATAAAGTTCTAGTAGCTGTCCCAGTACCAAAAGAGTGCAGCTACTTTTTTCTAGCTTTGAATTGCACTGGACTCCCATGCTGTTGTGGAATAGCGTACTTTATTGTAGTTTCGCCTCTTCATAATAATGTACGGGCGTAGCGCATCGCACCCGTGAGCAACTTGACGTTTTTCGGGATCATATGGTCCGGAACGCATTTCTGTAAAGAGATGAGTGTTAGCTTGTTATCTGGAGCCAGATGCTGGAATCATGAAACATATTTACGCTGTTCCCCGGAGCGGTGTTTCAAGTGCCCCACGTGCACAAATTAAATTATACTGTTTTTGTATAGCTTTGGTGGCCGCAGCCACAGGTATGGTCAGTGATCACGTGGCGTTACACTAAGTTCTTCGACATAGCGGATGACTTCTTATTGGGAGATTTTATGAGATATGCCTGCAGCTTGGGCTTGCTGAAAAGGTACAGAAGAACTACCTTATTATGCATGAAATGTTATCGATACTCTTAAAATATGGATATTTATAAAGCAAAATATAGTTATTCGTATCCATAGAAATATTGCTGTTACATCGATGCAGATCTCGATGCGAATGCTGATAGAAGGTCAGTAATTCGGTGATCTCTGCTCGTAAACAGAGTGTGAAAAAAGACACCCCTCTTATCTTGGTCCTGACGGCGGCGGATCTTCCGCTGCAACGTTGACCATAATCCTAATACCTTCTAAATAGTTTAGTTTGCAATAGATCACCCCTTTTTTGCTTCCCCTACCTTCGTTGCTTGCCTTTCATTCCTTCATAACTTTATTTACTTTGTGGCCTCTTGAACTTTTACCTTCTGTCTATACAGGGTGTCCCAGAAAACGTGTCATTGATTTATAATGAAAAAACTACACCGCCTAGAGTCATGCGGTCAACGGCATTTGTTCTTACTGGGTTTTTGCCACCTCCTCATGTGAATCTCGTGTGACGTAAGTTTAATTATGTAAATTTTTGCGAACTGAACTCGGAAATTTGCCTAGTAAATGTCACTTTTTTACCCCACCAATGTGAAGAGCGTGTCTAATTTAGTCAAATTAATGATAATTGACAGGGATATTCAGGAGCTATCCCATCGGAAAAAAATAGCCGAACATCATGCTCTACGGAGGTTGCACAGGATAGCGCACGATGAATTTTTCAGCGCAATCTTTGTCAGTCCGACGAAAGGAGGTTGGAAACCCAGCCCTCCCCGACATCGCAGAAAGAGATAAAACAGGCACGGCTTATCACGTCCGACTTTCGTTGGGATAATGCTTTCCCTCTCCCAATTTTAGGAACTGTTACTTTTTATACTATCACTCTGTGGGCTGGCTTCGGAACCTCCTTTCGTCGCACTGCGAGCGATTGCGCTCAAAAAGTCATCGCGCGCTATGGTCCGGTGCTCCAAAAAGCATGATATTCGGCTATTTTTTCCGATGGGATAGCTCGTGAATATCACTGTGAATTATCATGAATTTGAGTGAATACGGCACGCTCTTCATATTGGTGGGATAAAAAAGTGACCTTTACTTGGCAAATTTCCGAGTTCAGTTCGCAAATATTTACATAATTAAACTTGGAGTATATGACATTCACATTAGGGGGTGGCAAAAACCTAATAAGAACAAATGCCGTTGACCGCATGATTCTAGGTGGCGTAGTTTTTTTATTATAATTCAATGACACGTTTTCTGGGACACCCTGTATACAGGGTGTTCAAAATTAAGCTTTCACTAGCACTTTATAAATAGGCGAACAAAAGAAAACTGGTGCTATTTTTCATGTTCCTTGAGTAAGAAACAGGTGCTACATAATTAGCAGCACCTGTTTCTTACACAAGTAGCGTAAAGTTATCATCCGGTTTCCTGTCATCCCTGTGTTTGCGTAGCGCTCGTGAAAGCTTAATTTTGAACACCCTGTCTTTGCTTACTGCGTATACAGGGTGTCCCAGAAAACGTATAATTGAATTATAATAAAAAAACTACGCCACCTAGAATCATGCTGTCAACGGCATTTGTTCTTACTAGGTTTTTGCCAAGTCCTGATGTGAATGTCATGTATCGTAAGTTTAATTATGTAAATATTTGCGAACTGAACTCATAAATTTGCCAAGTAAAGGCCACTTTTTTACCCCACCAATATGAAGAGCGTGCCGAATTCACTCAAGTTCATGATAATTGATAGCGATATTCACGAGCTATGCCATCCGAAAAAATAGCTGAACATCATGCGTTTCGTAGCACCAGACCATAACGCGCGGCGACTTTTTAAGCGCAATCGCTCTCAGTCCGACGAAAGGACGTTCCAAACCCAGCCCACAGAGTGATAGTAGAAAAAGTGACAGTTCCTGAAATTGGGAGAGGGAAAGTGCGATCCCAGGGAAAGTCGGACGCGATACGCCATACCATCTCTGTCTATGAGGCAGGTGTGGGCTGGGTTTCCAACCTCCTTTCGTCGGACTGACAATGATTGCGCTGAAAAATATGTCGCGCGCTAGATCCGTAGAGCATGATGTTCCGCTATTTTTTTCTGATGGAATAGACCCTGAATATCCCTGTCAATTTTCATTAATTGGAGTAAATTAGACACGCTCTTCACAATGGTGGGGTAAAAAATTGACCTTCGCTTGGCAAATTTCCGAGTTCAGTTTGGAAAAATTTACATAATATAACTTACGTTACACAACATTCACATCAGGAGGTGGCAAAAACCTAGTAAGAACAAATGCCGTTGACCGCATGATTTTAGGTGGTGTAGTTTTTTTATTATAATTCAATGACATTTCTGGGACACCCTGTATAGGTACTAACAAATTAGAGGCAGACAACGAAGGTGTAGGGAGTCAGAAACGGGGGCTTATTTATTTACTGGTGGAAAGTTAATTGGGAAGTCAACGCTGCAGCGGAGGCTCCGGCTTCGTCAGGACTGAAGAATAACAAATGTCACTTGGATTTTTGTACAATTCCACAATGACGTCATAATCGGGGGTCAGCCACCCGGGGTCGCATGGGTGACAACCACCAAATATCAGTTGTATCACGACTATACCCTACATCATGCATAGCAGAAACAACGCGCCAAGCACAAGCATGGCGCGCTTGAACCGATTATGATGCCACGTACCACATTTATTTAAGCAATGGGTTCGTCCTGACGAAGGCAGTGCCACAGTTGAAACGTCGACCCTTTTCCATTTAACTATTAATATAAATGTATCAAATAAACTAGTGTTCCTAACTTCCCTAAAATATGTTGTCCGCGTCTTTTTCCTTCCACAATTGTAAAACTTTGTGGCCGTTTGACTTGCCATTTTCCTACACCTATATATTCCTCGACCGCGGTCATCGTCAGCAGTATGAAGGCAGGCAACGTTTGATCGGATGGCGTCAGAAGGCCACGTAAGACGTCAGAAGCACGTGGTTGCTCCTGTTAGAGTGTGCTAACTCGCCACTGTGAGCCTTGTGCACAGCCAATGAAGTATGTAAGGGAAAAGATTAGCCGGAGTTCTCTGGCTGCGCGTATTGCGTATGTTTGTAAGTGTTCAAACGTCGCCATGCCCGTACTGGACAGCCGTTTTGGCCTGCGTTCTGCTGACGATGACCCAATCAGGCCGAAACAGTTGTCTGGTACTGCCATGGCGACGTGCAGTGATGTTTCCCTTACATATTCCCCGGGCTTTGCACTGGGCTTTCAGTAGTGAGTCAGCACACCCTGACAGGAAGAATCAATGCTACGTTACCTTCTGACGCCATCTGCTCAATCGTTGCCTGCCTGCGAACTGCTGACGTTGACCCAATGAGGCCGAAACAGCTGTTCAGTACAGGACGACGTTTGAGCACCATCAAACATATATGCATAACGTGCAGCCAAAGAGCCCCAACTATTTTTTCCCTTACATACTTCACTGGCTTTGCACTGGGCTTTCGTTGGTAAGTTAGCACACTCTGACGGGAGGAATGACATGCTACGTGACTGTAAGAGGCGTTCCTCTACATGACTCCCGACCGGCGACGAAGGAATGTCCCAGCGGGCAGATGTCCGTGTCGTCACGCTAGGACGGTGCCGGTAGAACCAGCTGGCAGGACCAGAGGCGCGCGCCAGCAGAGGCAAGTCTACATCGTCGTCCACGGGCCGCCACATCACTCCCTCCTCAGATCCGGGGCGGTGTTGAGCTAGCAGTTGAGGACCGCGTCGATATGTGAAGAGGAGAAAGAGGGGCGACACGTCGAACAGGGACGGCTGGACTTGCGCCTTGTGCTGAATGGGCAGAACTAGCGGATGGATGGAGCGGACAAGCGCTGGTCGGGCGAGTTACGTGGGCGGGCCGAAGCGGAGAGGAGGCAGGTAGGCCGGTGTCATGCAGAGAGGGCGGCGACAGAACAGCAAACGGTTCGTGAGCAGTGAGCTCCTAATGTTGTCACCAAGGGGAATGCCGGAGAGGACCATCGTGAAGCACGGGGAGACCGGGAGTAAAACTCACTGTGGTTTACGTGCGTGTCCCTGGTGGAACGTTGGTCCCGGAGCATCTTGACCGCAATTGGGTGGGCTGCGAGTATCTTGTACAGAAGCCTGGTGGGAACGCAAGGCGGGAAGGGTTCCTGAACCGCTAGGGTAGGCGATGCATGTGGTGCGGTCGACGGCGACGTACCGCGACCGGTACAAAAGCGCAAGAGACCCAGGAAGGTGCCGCTGGTAAATGTCCAAAGAATACCGTCGCCGAAGAGCACCGTCGTACGTACCGCTGACGGAAGCCCAATGAGACCGAAACAGATGTCCAGTATTGGCGCATTTGGATGAGAGGTAGGGTGATTTCATAGCATTCTCAAAAAAGTCGAAACAGCTGTCCATTACTGGCATGACGATGTTTGATCACTACAAACATGTGCTATAGGTTCAGCCAAAGAGCTCCGGCTACTTTTTTCCTTACATACTTCACTGGCTTTGCACTGGGCCTTCAGTGGTGTGTTAGCACACCCTGACGGGAGCAATCACGGGCTAAGTGGCCTTCTGGCGCCATCCTCTCAAACGTTGCTTGCCTGCGTACTGCTGACGATGGCCTAATGACGCCGAAACAGCTGTCCAGTACTGACATGGCGATGTTTGATCACTTACAATCATATATATAATTAAAATCACGGGGTGTCGTGTCCCAGTTTAATTCGATCGCGCATACAAACAAGACTGAAGTGAGGAATTGGTTACAATATTAACTCAACATCAATGTAACGAATGTGGTCCCTTATTGTTTTTGGCGTGAGACACCCAGTTGGTCAATCGAAAGCCATTGTCAGCGTCATGTCACTGGATTCGGTCGACATCGAGCCGACATTGCCAACTTCAGTGGGATGGTGGTCGCAAGTTGGCATTGTTGGCGTCATGTCGCTGGTTATGGTCAACATCAAGTCAGCATTGCCAACTTCTGTTGGACGTCGGACGTTAGTTGACAGTGGCGCGTCATATCTCTGGTTTCGGTGATCATCACGCCGACATTTCCAACCTCTATAGGATGTCGTCGCAAGTTGGCATTGTCGGCTACATGTCGCTTAATTCGGTCAACATCAAGCCGACATTGCAAACTTCAACGTGATATCAGTCACAAGTTGGCATTGTCGGCTACATGTCGTTTTCTTTTTTTTTTTTTTTTTGTTCACCCTTTTTTCGTCTATGGGGTAATACGTTGGAGGGCACCCATGTGCTCACGACGTAGACTTGTATAGGTCAACCGAGTATAAGCAGCGCGTGAGTTAGAAGATGAAACCAAAAGAGCAAGAGGAACTTGCCGATGCCACGCAGGGGATCGTGGCAGCCGTCCGCGGCTGCTCTATTCGAGTTGTTTTGCAAATGCGACAGCGCAGTGACAATGCACCGCAGAACGGGAATGTTTTGCATGGTGGTTCCTGATGGGCAGCTTGACGAATGAGACAAGGTTTCGAGCCATGTTAAATGCCACTTCATTGTTCCTTTGGCTTAAAGCAATACGGAGGACCATAACAAAAAAGAGAGAGATTCAGACGTCTGATGAAAGTGTGTATGTCAATTTTCCAAATAGCACGAACGGTTTTGATGCGTGCCAATTTGTTTCCCAGAAACATAGCTTCGCGCGCTCACCCTTAACTCGCCACTCCGGGTCTAACAAGGAGATCTTCACCGATGACGTTACACAGTTCTGGTTCGCTGGTCAATGGGGGTCATCGGTGTCGCTTTGCAGCCGTTAACCCACTTTGCGAGTTCCCAGGAAGAATTGGGGATAGAAGGCGGCGCAGCCGCACAAAGGATGAGTTCGAGATCCCGCCGGAGTTACAGCATCTAATGCTACTTTCTCTTCTGGAAATGACCACCCGTCGGGAGGTTCAACGACAGCGTCACGCCGGACCCCAGACTGCCTCGGAATCTCCCAACTCCGGACGCTTCCGCGAATGCCATGTGCAATACGTAATCGTCCGATCGGAAGTGCGAACGACAGACGACTGAAAACGATGAAAGTCTCTGAAAAGGTTAGCCAGCTGTCGGACTCGAACCCACATCTTCTGGATTGCCGGTCCAGGGCTCTACCAACTGAGCTAAGCTAACACACCTCCCCAGCGACTTCCAAGGGCGCGTCATCTGAAGGGACAAATCAACCACTCTCTCTCACTCATCCCTCTTTCACTCTTACATGTTCAACAGTTGCCGCTTGCGTCGATCCCGTCGTATGAATGTGTGTATGAGTGAGAAATATGTAACAGTGACGGTGGGATAAGTGAGAGAGAGTGGTGGTATTGTCTCTTCAGATGACGCGCCCTTGGAAGTCGCAGGGGAAGTGTGATAGCTTAGCTCAATTGGTAGAGCCTTGGACCGAAAATCCAGAAGATGTGGGTTCCAGTCCTACAGCTGGCTAACCTTATCAGTTACTTCCATCTTTCATCGTTAATTTCTTAGGCAAGTTGAGGCTTTGTATATATTTGTCCTTTCTATGTTGTTCCAGCCTCAGAACATCAGTTCTCTCATGTTCAACAGACGGCTATTTCAGTGTCCTGTGAGACGGTGTAGAGGACGATGGTATTCCTCTATACGAGTCCCAACCAGCGATAATGGTATGCCACGGAGAGGGGATGACGGCGGCCTATCTCCATGACCGCACCGGTGGAACTGAAGCCGGTACTCCAGGCGCGCGGCCATCTTCGTCGTTGTCCACGGCCCGCTACAGTGCTCCCCCTCAGAGGCGGAGCGGCGACAAGGAAGAACGAAGAACCACGTCGACACAGGAGTGAGAGAGCAAGAGCGACCATGAATGACGCGCACTACTGGACGTGTTCGTGGTACTGCGCAACACCCGTCCCGAGAAACTGTCGATGAGCGGTGCAGATGAGGGGCGAAGTCGTTAGGCGTCGGAATCGTGCGTAGGAGTCGTGGACTGGTGTGCCCCAACCGGCACGGTAGCGAGAGCTCGTAGGGTCCCAGGAAGTGAGGCTGCGTTAGCCGTGTTGACTGCAGAGACGCCGGCTAAAGCATGCCGTGGCGTCGTCTGCCGCGAATGCCGAAACTGGCAGGGGAGCACGTTGCTCAGTTGTCGCGCCGGCAGCGAATGCGAGTTGAGATGCGGAAATGAAGCGGGGTCTGGTGAGTGTTCCTGGGGCCGTGGCCAGCGCAGGTCGGTCCCTGGAAGCCGTGAACCGGTGGGCGGATGCGATGGTCAGTGAGCGGTCGGGTCGGTCGGATCGCAGCTGATCGGTAGCGTGGACAGAAGCGGTCGACGTGTCGGGCGAGCGGCGAAGGGCGTTCGGGATATGATCGTGATGAGCCGAGTAATGATGGCTTCCAGGCATAGCGTGCCGTGGTAGTGCTCGTGGATGGTGTGGTCAGAAATTTGGGGTGGCGGAAGGACGAATTGCGCCGAACTTGATGTTCATCTTTCGGGTCACCAAATGTAGAGGACGATGGTATTCCTCAAAATCAGTCCCGACCGGCGATGATGGTATACCACGGAGAGGCGATGACGGTGGCCTATCTCCACGATCGCGCCGGTGGAACTGAAGCCGGTGCTCCAGGCGCGCGGCCATCTTCGTCGTTGTCCACCGCCCGCTACAACGGCATCACATCCTATCAAACTCAGCCATGTGGTTCGTGCCGGGTATTTCTGTTGAACATTATGATGGCGAAAAACCGCTCCCTTTCGTCGGCCGGAGCGGGATGATTTGTTGTGTGCACAACCACGAACGCCGCACACAGGCATTACATACGATTGCAACGGACTGCGTCAGGCAAAGTACCGACTATCATGCACAGCTTGAGCCGTGTTGCGCTTACGTGAAACTTCTAAACTTCTGAAACTTATAAACAAAATTCTAAGGCAATAACTTTCAATTATTAACTTTCTAATTATAAAAGCTACGAAGTTGTCCAAACGAGAACATCTGGTCCCTTTGGTCTCCTGATGCCGGAGCTATTTTTGAAACAAAAATCCGTTCGATAGATCGTCCGCAAAAAAAATCGTGAAGGAACACTTTTTTTTTCTTCATTGCGCATCTTCGGAGACGCATCTTGCATTCTGCCCCAGTGTGAGAGGGTGAAGGAGCACAGTGCCCCCTCATGCGTCGAAGATGAGCTTTAACTTGCGGAAACAAAACAAACGCAAATGTATCGGGTGGTTCTATTGGAACTGCCCTTATCTTCGGTTGCATTTTCTGTTCTTTTTTATAGTTTTCCAGGACGCAACAGGTAATCGTGTGCTCTTTCACCCTCTCACATTGGTGGTGAAGGAAATACGCGTCTCTAGAGATGCGTACTCAAAAAAGAAAGGAAAAAACTGTGTTCCTTCACGAATTTGTTGCCGACAATCTATCGAACAAATTTTTGTTCTGAAAACGGCTCCGGTATCAGGTGACCGAAGGGACCAGATGTTCTCATTGGGACAACTTCGCAGCTTGTATAATTAAAAAGATAATTATGGAAAATTAATTAAGACATTGCTTTAGGAGTTTCCTAATGCCCTTCGAAGGAGTGAACTTCAGCCTTCGCTATAATGGTATTGATTTTATCTCGGAAAAAGTGATATATATATATATATATAAAGAGGGGGGAAAAGTCATTAAAAAAACAAGTAAACGATGCTAGACGTGTTTGAAATGAAACTTACAGATTAAAATGGCTTCTATGGCTGCACGTAGAGAAACAGATACTCATTGAACGATGCGACAGCACCAGAGGACACGTGTTTCGCCGTGTTTGCGGCTCGTCAGCCCTGGGTAGGTGCGCATCGTTCGGGATTGGCAAACCAGGGGTCACTCAGCGAGCGATATACACCTGGGAGGGTGACTGAGCACTCCTCAATGCCACAGTGCAAGCCACTGGCTCCTCTATACCTCTATCGCCACTTTATTCCTCACAGTGCGAGCGTCCTCCACCGTCTTGAAGCTCTGCTGTCACAAGACCACTCTTCCCACCAGAGCAACCGCTCAAAGCTCTCTTCGACGTCCACCGACTCGTCTCCCACCCTCGTTTGGACGCTTTCCGATCTGCGAAGTCATCGTTGTCCTCTGCAACGCTCCTCGCCCATCCCACCCCTGGAGCCGTCACCGCCCAAATGGTTGACGTCTCGGCCACGGCTGTCGGCGCGGCGTATGTCCAGCAGCAAATATGGGCAGAATTACGGTCTCATGCCTTCTTTTCCAAGGCCCTCAAGCCAGCCCAAGCCCGGTACAGTACTTTCAGCCGGGAGCTCACTGCCGCCTATCTTTCCGGCAAGCATTTCCGCTATTTCTTGGAGGGCTGCGACTTCACCAAACTGACGGATCACAAGCCCTTGACATATGCGTTAATTTCGGCTCGTAGCCGCTATTGACCTCGAGGGACACATTATCTAGCTTTCTTGGCTGGATTTACCTCTCGCATCGAGCATGTACCCGCATCTCAGAATGGTCCAGCTGACACCCTAAGTGGCATCGCGGCTGCTGACGTGCCGTCGTATGAAGCCCTGGCTCGAGCACAGTCGGACGATTCCGAGCTTGAAGCCCTTCGGTCTTCCTCCACTTCCTTGCGTCTGGAAGATGTTGCTATACCTGGCACGGACCCATTTCTTTGCTGGGAGAGGAGCACGACGCCACCACGCCCGTACATCCCTCCCGCTTTCCGTCGCGCCATCTTCGATCCTCTGCACGGGTTGTCTCACTCCGGAGTACGACCAACTCCACGGCTCACAGCTGCTCGTTTCGTCTGGCAGAAGATACGCTCGGACATCCGCTCGTGGGTCTCCTGTACTGCATGCCAGCGGTCCAAGGTAACTTGGCACGCGTCTGCACCGCTTGGACGTTTTTCGCAGCCCGACTCCCGTTTCGACCATGTCCACCTGGATTTAATGGGGTCGCTGCCTGTCTCTTCTGGTCAGCGCTATCTCCTGACTGCTATTGACCGTTTCATCCGTTGGCCGGAAGCGGTCCCCATGACTGCCGCCACTGCCGCTACCGTCGCCGCATTTTTTTTTATCTACGTCGGTGATTACAGACCGCGGCGCCTAGTTTGAAAGGAAACTCTTCTCCGAATTTCTCAAGCTTCTTGATACACGGTGCATCCGCACCACGTCGTATTATCCGGCGTCGAATGGTATAGCGGACCGCGTCCATCGCCAACTTAAGACCGTCATCTTGGCTCACCAAGAACCCACCAACTGGCCATCCATACTCTCTGATGTCCTCCTGGGCGACCGTGCGTCCTTCAAGGCCAGCCTCGGATAGAGCTCTGCTGAGTTGGTTTAGAGCACCGCCCTCGTCTGCCCGCCGATTTCTTCGAGGTACCCACGGTCACCTCTGACCCGCACACTTACGTCGACGCTCTCCGCCGTCTTTCAAGACATCTGTCCGCTTCCTCCGTGCACACGCTTGTCACTGTCATCCTTCGTCCCGCAGCAACTGCTTTTTGTCACGCACGTGTTCCTCCGCCGGGAAAAGGTACACAGCCTCTCGAGCAGCCCTACTCTGGTTCGCACCCCATCTTGCGTCGTGCCGAGACGTTTCTGACTATCTCTGTGAACGGCAAGCCGTACACTATTAGCCTTGACCGAGTCGAGCCCGCCTTCGTCGAGCCCCAGATCTCGGTTTCCTTCTGACTCCATGGCTCAAACCAAACCGCCCCCAAAAGCCTGCAAGCATGTGTCCTCGGTAGATCGCTCCTTTGGAGTCTAGGAGGATGGGGGGCCCTGTGGAGCCCCGATTTAACGAAGTTGGCGTCACGCCTTCTCCTGCCGCGTTTCCACAGTGTTCCTTTTTTCACGAACCTTGCTCGACCGAATAAACGTCAGTTCCGATTCAGCTGTCGTAGTGAGCACTTTTTCAGCTTAGCCACTACAGAACCAGTAGGTTTTACTGTTGCAGTCGTTGGCGGGCACACTTGGTCCTTCTTTCTTTCTCTTGTTGCAGCATTTAGAGTGCCATGCAGGGCGTCGCGTAACTTGGCACGCGCTGACGTGTGAAACACATCAGCTGGATTCTCGCCTCCTCCCTTTATCAATATTACTTGGTCCATAGGCAAATCCAGCCCACCAACGCTCTACCCTCAAAGCTCTGTTCACCTTTTTCCAGACCATAGAGCTTTGATCTTTATTGTGAAGGGGTTCATTATTTCTTTCCTCACATCACCACAAGGAATGCGGCAGACTATCGCCCTTGGAGACGAGACTCCCCGTCCACCATGTCGAAATAAAGTGATTGTTTGTTACGTTTGGAAATGATCTACTAAGAGGAGCCTCCCTAACTCATTAATTAAACGAAGATGATGCGTCGCACAGTACATCCTGTGCAGAATAATGCTCCTAAGTACTTTGCAATTTTTTGATATGATTCATCAGTTTCAAGAAATGCGATTGCAGCGGACGCTTTAGGCAGCACTGTCGCAACAAGAACCTACTGGAGTTGATTTATCTGCAATTCCAACAGCTAGCCATAACGCTGTTCTCGGCCGGCCGAATGTGATGACATCTCAAAGGACACCAAACTGATGACGCCAGCATGAATTTTAAACTGCTTGATGCTCTGTGTTACAAACTCACAAACTGATGTTACAACGAGGACGAAAGTGAGACCCAATACTCACGTTTAACTCGTGCACGAGAGATTCCGTTGATGAATTCGGCAGCAAGTGCTTTGAGAAAGCAAAGTCAAGAAGCAAAGTGAACCTTTGCAGCAAGTACGTTTGTGTACCTCATTTTTCACGTGCCTACCTGGTTCCACCTTGCTGCGACGATTGACGTCTTCACAATGCAATTTCGCATTCTTCTTACGAACGTTGGTTCTGGTTCTGTGTGCTGCATATCAAGATCAATAAATTCAGTGAAAGGACGACAAAGTGCCCTTTTTTCTGCCTTTTTTTTTGCCATTACATTTTTATTAGCTAAGGATCCCACAAGCCAAGTGCCCTCTAAGGCCTATAAGGTCATGTTAGCTTGAAGTTTACAACTTAAGCATCGTTACGTTTCACCAGGGATGACCGCAGTGAGACTCAACGAACATCGCCATATCAGAGGCGTTGTTCCAATCCTTTTCCGCAGCCCTGGCAGTCAGATGCTCCGTTTCTTCTAAACGTGCAAGCATTATACACCGCGTCTTTCCAGAAATGAACTTAGGGTGACCGAGGTGAACACAGGTGACCCAAGCTTACTGCGAACCACAGTCAAATGGCTTAAGCTGCTATCCTGCGACGCAGAGTTGAATTGAATTGAATTTATTTCACACATGGTGTGGGAAACTATGGCAAAAAACAAAAAAAAAAACAAGTGGTTTCACAAAGGCCATATCTTCTCTACATTCGGAGAGCAGTGACATAAACTAGCCTACATAAACATTATCATAACGGCAAAGCATAATAGGTGAAAAAGCAAGCAAAATGCAAACAAAGGAAAACAACACTATTACATCAAAGCATAAGCAGTTTTCTAACAAAGAAAAAATATCTTGATGCTGGCGTTATTTAACATGGCAATGTTGATGTTTCTGAATGCCCTATCATTCAGTAATGACGGTAGTCGATGTGTGACTGATTGCAACCCGTATCTAGCCCGACAAAATGGAGGGATAAATGACGAAGGGGTCCTCAAACTACATACGCTTTCTGTATATTGTAAAGAAAAAAATATGCAAATTTGAATTCCCCGTTTTGACCATCCGTGCATACAGCTGTAGTAGGCGGCAATTATACAGTGAGCCCACTCTTAAAATCTCAAATTTGTTACCAAATGTTCTGTATGATCACTAGAATTCAATCTCGCAACCATACGCATGACTTTCTTTTGGAGTACATCAAGCTTATGCAAATTGTTTTTTGATGTTGTGCCCCATAGAAGGATACAATAACTGAGCTGAGAGAAAAATAAACAATTATATAACATAACCTTCACGTTTGCTGGGAGGATTAGTCTACACTTACTTATTATACCGCTCACCTTACACAGTTGCACTTCCAGAATCGGTGAAATTCCTTACGCGTGGGGTAACGTCTTACGTTTATTGTTTTCTAGTTTTCGATCGAACAAAAGTTCACAAAATGGGCGAAAAAAATGGCTTAAAGGAACTGTAAAATGAATTTCAACCCTATGATTCAACCTTATGATTTTATGAAAGCCTAGGAAGAGTACATCTCAGTAACCAAATATTTCCTTTTGAATCCCCTTCAACACGATTTCTTCGGGAATCTAAACTCCTGGGCATTCTCTGATGCGTCCTATGCGCAACGATTAGTGAAGGAGCTGTTTCTTCTGTATTTTTTCATAATTTTCTGTATCCCAGCTGTGTGTGTGTCTTATTTTGTTTGCTTGAAAGAATTAGGGAATAGCAAGCCCACACCGTGGCTAACCTTTCCCTTCTCTTTTTTCTTACTTTGCATTAAACATATCCCCCCCCTTTTTTTTTTCTTTGAGTAATCGAATTTCAAAGATTGCATTCGAGCGCAAAGCTCAGTACTCACTCAGACACAACACTGGGTTGGCTTGTGTCGGCTACGGCTAGTCTCGGCTTTCTAATCCGCCTCCCGCTCTGTGGGGAAGCCGTAATGTTGTTTTGCGGTCCACATCGTGTGATGTTGATTTTTCCAAACTTGAATGCACTCGAGCTTGCGATAGTCCAGCAGTTACGCCCGCAAAACTTTTGTTCTTACGAGTGCACGCGGTAGACGCAGTATGACACGACATCATCCGCAGAATCGTCGACGGAGGATGAATTACCGTCATTGCAGCCACCTGACCGCCGTGGGAAACACTCTTCATGTGTAATGAAAATGTTGAGAACCTCGCAGCGGAAATACGGCATTGCTCTTTCGGTTCAGGTGTCCTTGCGGAAAATGCGTGCCGATGCCGACGGCAGAAGAATGCCTTTGTTGCCGCGAAGTGAGACGTTACTGAAGCAGCGCAGCGGTTGCATTTCACGAAATCTGTACTTTGAAATACTGTGTCTGAAGACTGGGTTGATCCAGGTTTCCTACTGCTACGTGAGAAAAAGCGACGAGTACGCTGTTAAGAGGAACAGCCATGTGAACAAGTGAGTTGATTCATGTGTGCCTTCGGTTTGTTATTAGTAAAGTTACATATCATAATTTTGCGCTGTCCATGGTACATGCACGAAGTTTCGGTACGTTGCCTACAAACAGTTTACTAGGTGGCTCTGGGGACCATTAGGAAAGAATAGGGTTCTTCGTTTTCGGGTTAAATCCGATTTTTCACGATAATTCCCCCCGAACAAATTTTCAAGAATTCGGGTGAAACCCGACATCTACCCGAAATCCTTGCGGTCCTTCCACTTGTCGTTCTCGGTAAACCGTCGGAAAAGTGAATCATAATATCAGCAAAGAGAGCTATTTGTAACAAGCTATTTGTCCCCCGTTTATGATCCCCTACTGCAGGAGTCCAGGGCGAGCTTTTGTGAAGCTCGGGCAAGTGTTTCAATACCGCGGTCATTCACTATCCCAGTTCCGAGCGGAAATATAAAGATTATTGTTTGTCGTCCCAGTGTCACAGGAGTGGCTTGTTTCATATGCCTTTCGTTTCACCCGAAAATTCCCCGGTAACATATCAAACAGAGATTATAGCACCCGATTTCTCCCCGAATTCTCGTGTGTAAATAGCGCCCGATTTTTCCCTCCCGAATTTGAAAAATCATAAAACAGGAAAACGAAGAACCCTTGGAAAGCACTGCAGAAAAGTCCTCAAAGCATGTGCTGTACATGCCACAAGGGAAAACTTTCCTTCTGAAGCATACAAAGGTTTTTGCCTTTCCGACATGTGATGCTGTAGGTGCTGTCTGACCATATGTATGTTTATTCGCTTTCACTTAGATGAAGCTCTCACTTTTCTTTCAGGTGCTTGTAGGCAGCATTGAACGCCTCCCACCTTAACAGAGGTACACTGGATGGTTTGGTTGTGAACACTACTTGATCACAACAGAGTCCCTTTCATGAATAATATAGGTCTGCCATATACCCTTCTGGAATAACCAGACAGTCACTAAACAGCAAAATACATTCTACAGACATCAAAGCTTGTAATGTTGCTTTATTGATCACTGTGTTTATGAATGACCATGCAAGTGATAGCAGTACGCAAGCAAACAATGAAGGAGAACATCCCCATACTGTGTTCATATCAATTTGCAGAGACGCAATGTATGTATGCTTTTTTTTTCTTCTGTTCAGTGCACAGGTGTTTGCACAAACACATTGCAGTCCATAAGCACTAAGAGAACATAGGCTATCAACTCCTATAATCGATACACACACACACACACACACACACATATATATATATATATATATATATATATATATATATATATGCTGATGATTCAGGGGGTACGGATGGACACGTAAGTATATAAGTACAGAAAAGGTAAAGAAGGGATTCAGAAGCCTTGAGGGAGAGTTTAAAAAATTTATTACAACTAATTACGGGAGAGAACTAAGGTTTATTTACATGTTACAGGGGTCGACGTTTCGGCGACAGCGTCGCCTTCCACCTTTGTGGAAGGCGACGCTATATATATATATCGATTTAGCTGCGATCGTATCAAGGCTCAATTTCTATGTTCCACGTTGCAAAGCTAGAACCCGCAAAACATTTTATGTATGTGGTAACAGTTACGAGAAATCGCCTTCTTTGTGGCTTCAGCTTGTATATAACTCCCATTCCGGGTTTTTTTTATCTGTTCAGTGGTGACCTATTTGGCGTCGTACGCCAACTTCGATGCCTCCTTCATGATGGGTCCAAAGCTAGGCCAGTTGTTGCCTCGCCATCTACATGGTTTTGTCTTTGTTGTAGTATTTATGTTTTTGTTTTGTTTTATGTAATTATGGTGTTTCAGTTCATTTCTTTGTATTGACTGTTTGTATGGTGCATCATTAGGGAGGCCCTCTGGCCGTTCATGGGCACCAGAAAAATAGAAATAAATAAATAAATAAATAAATAAAACATATCGAGCTCATGACTTTATCAGTATAAGAAGCCCTCAGGTGGGGTCATGCCAATGGCATCAACACAGGCGAGACATCCCTATCGTTGACTAAAATTTTATACCTTTTCTGTGCACATCCATCTTTGCAACACTTTCTCAGTTTCTTATTATAAATTTCCCATGTTTTCCCTCATACCAGTCCAATTGCAGTCATTGGTGCGGGCTCAGGCCTTTTGCAGACCGCTAGTATTTCACTGTAGCTCACATCTTTTGCAAGTTGTCGGTGTTTCACTCAGGAGGTGATCTACATTCTCTGCGAAGATAAGATATGGTCATGATCAAGTGTCTTCCCTATGCTTTTTATATCGAAACATGGTCCCTCATGGCTGTCTGGATGTTGAAAGCGTGCCACGTCAAACCTAGACACATTATCTCGAAGCTTGTACACATTGTTTCCTGAATGACAGCTCATTTGTATACATAAGCTCATACTTCTCCACATGCTAAGCAGAAGCTCTGCATTTCCCTCAGAATTGGAACTACACCTGTAAAGGTGGTTAAAAGTACTCTGCATCCACGGGTTTAGCTCAGCACATGCACGGGACTTGACCGCAGCTTCAAGCTCTTTCTTAACCCTCTGTTACAAGATCCTCTTGTGGACTACATGGCCACTAAGCATTCCGGAGCATGGCAATTGCATATTGCAATTGTACAAGCGTGCTCTTTTTACCTTTTACTACATGTACCCTTTATGTCATTGTTGCACATAGAATTATTGTAACAGAAAATTCAACTGTGCAAGCCCTGTGTGCCTTGTCTTGTATTATTTTTTCATGCCCTCAATACTTTCTAACAAGAATTTGAATTTCCTCCTGACTACCTTCTTTGTTCCCTTTCTCTAATGTACATCAGTATAAATCTCTGCACAATGTGTGCCTGTATCATGCCTAATGAAGGACAGACTCTATTCGAAAGCTTGTGTTTCAGTAAGATTATTTGAATGTTTTCAGTCCCATTGAAAAGGATTGTGCAGGACAGCAGGATGTTCCCTGCAGTCATCTTGTTCACTCCCGGCCGACGTTTCCAAGATAAATTGTGTTCACTTGGGCACTCGGCTTTTGTGGTGAGAAGCGTGACGCGAACATCTGGTGGCCACTTTGTGAGATGCACCGGAAGTTCTGAATATTATGCACATTTGATGTACTTCTTCTGGTCTGGTGAAGCAGAGGGCACAACACTGGAAAGTAGAAGAGCTTTTAGTATATGCAAACTTGTATCAGCAGGCCATTCAAAACTGTTGTCTTCAGATTTCCAGAATGTCTCAACAGCTGGTTCCACCAGTGGTGCAGACATTGTGATATCGTGCACCTGCAAGACATGCAGAAGCTAAAATGTTAAACAAACAAGAGCTTGACCCACCTGTGAGCATGAGTGTGTATGAACAATAGGTGTTGAATTCATCACTAGATAAACACACAGTAAATCATGCGTTGACACGCTTTTACTTCCGAGTTTCACACTCTTGTCAGTCACGATGGAAGTCTGTGTCGCTGATATGAATGAAGAATACGGTCAGTATCTATAGCGCATAATTTATTTGACACTTATATTCTCCTGCGAGAACTCAGGGCTCCCGAGGGGAAGGAGGATATTGCGTATGGTACATTACGCAGCGTAGGCATCACAAAAATCGATTTTAATTTCAAGAGGACCACATATATGTATTATTCCTGTGTATCGGTACCTCGTGTGCACTGGTGTTAGCACTATCAGACGTCACAAGGTGAAACACTAGTGTCGGGACTGCGGTCCGTGTTTGAATTTCGACCGTCCGCTCGTCAGGGAAATGGGTTCAGCAAATACAGCGTGGCTCACGAATGTCTTGACCAAGCGCTTGCAACAACTTTCGTTTTCGTGCATTTTTCGTTGGAATCTTGTGGTACACAACGTCCCTTGTCGAAAGAGATCCCCTTGGTGTATCCCCGAACGTTACAGTAGATACCTGGCATCGCTGTCAGATGCTTTGTTCAATTTCGGCAGGAAATGAACTTTTTTGCGTACACAAACCTCGCAAGGCCGCAATAAACGCCGTCGCCGTGCGATATGGTTGGGGGAGAGTAAACAGAGGGCGCTGACAGTATTTTGATATACCGTCCGATTTAATTTTCTAATTTATGCTGTGTAATAATGAACGCGCTTTGAGTGCTGAGGCTCTATGTGAGGCAAACACTAACACACTACCAAACAGGCAAACACTACCAGGTCGCACACAGAAAGAGGGGTGGGGGGTCAAATTTCACTTTACAGTTCCTTTAAAGGGACCGAAAAGTGAAAAATAACCCCCATATTTTTGCCCACTGTCGTGCACAACATCGTTGTTTGATAAGACACAGAAAGCATTACTTCTCAATTCGGCATATTTTTTACGTATAAATATTTTGAAGATTGCCGGAACATGGACGGTGCTGCCAGCGAACGGCGAAAAAGAGCAACTTGGGTTTCGGGTCCAGGGCTCCCAGGGATTGGTCAACCCTTACCACGTGAGAGTCAATTTTGTAGAGAACAAAGGTGACGCACATTACCTTACAGCTGAACGCCATTTTAAAAATGACGCTCACTTCCATAGCTTTTACGTTAATAAAGCATTCAGCTACTTCGCCGCTACGAGCTACGATCCGCCGCGCCATCTGCAAGGCCATCTGTGTTATCGCGTTAATTGTTTACGTCGTGGGTGGTCATGTTGGTTGCGCGAAGCAGAAACCAGAAAGTATAAGTGAAAGACATGTTCGTGGCTGTTGTGTCGGCTGGACTCTCGCCCTTTCTCCCTACCGAAATTGCTTGGTCCCTGGCCCAATCCAGCCCAGCAACGCTCTGCGCTCAAAGGTCTTCTGACATTTCTGGACACCATCGGACTTCGATCGTTATTGTAAAGGGGCCCGTTATTTTATTCCCCCCATTCCACCAAGCACTGGGGTAGAGTATCGCCTGTTGCGATGAAACTCCCCACTCTCCAAGGCCGAAAATAAAGTTGTTGTTGTTCGAGAGTCCTACATATGCCCGGTGTAGTTTTGGTGTTCGGGAATGCAAAAATCATGTTCGTTCACCATCGGCGGCGGGCGTTTTCTACCACAAGGTTCTACAGGAGAGTGCGCGAAAACGAATGTGGTTCGAAACACTCGGCTATTAGATGTAGCAGTCGTGTCGTGTGTGCTGAGCTCATTTTGCTGCCGATGACTACGAAGATGCCGTAGAAGGCGAATTGCGGAGACGTCCGAAGCACACTGATGTTCAGTAACTAGTGATTTTGCTTCACCGAGGTGACGAGTTCAACACAACGTCTTAGGTATGTACAGGCGCCACACATGTATAAATTATAATATAGCGATGACGTATTCCATTTAACTTATGTTATCCTACTTGTCCCGTACTCAACATTGTCAACATCAACAAATTTAATTTTAGGGGCCTTCCAGTGTTGAAGTGGCGCAAGACTGCTTCGTGTGTGTGTGATCCAGGCACTCAAGTTGACATGACAGAAATAGCTGAAAGCAGGTATGCAAAGCCTACAGATGGAAGCACTAGATTTGTTACGTGTTGCAGACTTTGTGACATTTTTTGTAGTCTTTGGACAGGTGCAGAACATTAGTATGACGTCAACAATAGGAGAAGAAACCGATGAGAGCTACTAGCTTGTTTGAAGGGTACAAGAATACTTCCTGTCGACATGTAGTTATGACTAAGGAACGCTAATTAATTTTCTAGAGATGCATCCTCTACACTTGATTGCCCAATGAAACAGCAAAAGTTCATTGTCTTTGAAGCTCCACTACTGGAATTGTTCAATGTGTGTCATAGCTGTAGTGAGCCATGCAAGGTTACCACGTCATATTGGTCCTAAATTTGCAGAGTTCCCCTATCTGGGACGCAACTGTCATTTCTCTTTATTGCTGTTCCGATCCCACCTTCTCAGAGGTTAATGTGGTTCACCATACACTGCATGGGCACTGCCTTTTTCTACTCATGCTTTCGGTTTCTTGTTCTGTTGAATAAATCTTCACTTGAGTTTGCAGCCATCACGCTGGCTACTGTGTTTGCCCCTCATCTATATTGATGTGCTATAACGGTATAGCACATCAACATGCCAACAACCTACCAACAACAACCAAACAACCTTGCCTAGTCCTACTTTTGGATGGAAACTCCACGATGTGGTAACATCCACATATATAAAGTTTTAGTCGACGGAGATTTGCTGTGAAAGATAGATGCTGTTTTTGAACAACCTTCATTGTACTGTTGGGGACACGGTTGTCTAAAATTTCCAGCCCGTGGCCGAGCAGTCCCCTATCGGCGATGTCGCGCACGAAGGGACTATACCATTACAGTCTCCGAGGTAAGGCCACGCAGCGCCACCTGTCGGGAGCGAGTACCATCGCATTCTCAGCGTCGTCTGCTACGGAGAGCAGTTCAGCGCAGCCTCCCCTCGGGGAGGGTATTGGTGTAGTTCCTTCGTGCGCGACATCGCCGACAGGGGATCGCTCCGCCACGGGCTGGAGATTTTAAACAACCGTGTCCCCAACAGTACATTTCTTTTGTCTCACTTAGCATGCCTGAAGAAATGTTCTCATCTTCATCAAGATGACAGGTCATTGTTTGATCTGCAGCATTATTGTTCCTGTAATCTTTTCACCAAGAGAGAATACAACAGTGAACAAATGGTAAAATATAACTAGCTTGTTAAATTCAAAAGCGAAAGAAGAAACTGTTTACACTTCTCTTGTTTATTTTGTTGCAGGTTTTACAGCTCTATCAAGTACGTCGAAACATTAGACGGCAGGAAGCCCTACTCTGTTTCCTAAATCTCTGGACAATAAAAAAGAAAGATATAGTTTGAGTTGTGACAAAATGTTGCTTCTGCTCTTATATTATATTTCAATTAAATGTTACGATGCAGTTGTCATGCACACTGAAGCCAGTTGTAGTTTACGGGGCTGTTAAAAGTACTTTACAAAAGTACATCTCAATTACAGTAACAGAGAACTTATGCAATAAATTATTTAGCCATTTTGGAGTATTATGAACACAAATGGTGCATGGTTAACTTTGAACCCAGATCAAGGGTTAATAATACCTGAAGTCAGCCCTCAAGTCCTCCTTTACAAATGTTAGTTGGTGACGAGATAATGAATCAGTTACAAGTACTCCGTTTAGCAAAACAGAGTTAATTAAGTGTAAATCCCAATCTTGGTTCAAATATTAATTGACATTTGGAAACGTGGTCACTAAGAAGTATACTAAAAGGTTCTGAACACAGTTCAGCTCAATGACAGTGATTAAAATTACCTTACTTACTCCTTATATATACAATTGAGACATGAGTACCTACAAATACATCTATGCCCACAGGTTACTCAACCCTCCAGGAACAAACTAGTAATTATAATATGCTGTGACAGCAAAGAAAAAGGAATGAGAAAAACGTGCAGCAAGCAAGAAATGAAAATATGCTGACATCAACATTTCTACAAGTCTGCGCACTGAGGGGAAAGCATCCCTAATAGCATTCACGACGCAGATCGAGATCCAGTGGAGTACTTTCTATTGTATTTTCTCGGAGCACCCCATATCCTTCTTGTGAATAGCCGACAGGTGGTATAACTAAATTTCCTGCATAAATAAGGGTTTTACGTCCAGTTTGCCGTTCAAGTAGCGCGTAAAGTTGTCTGTCTGCTGTT
This sequence comes from Ornithodoros turicata, assembly GCF_037126465.1. NCBI lineage: Eukaryota > Metazoa > Arthropoda > Arachnida > Ixodida > Argasidae > Ornithodoros > Ornithodoros turicata. Next base: position 28,158,409 of record NC_088202.1, on the reverse strand, counting down.
CACACGCATTCTCTACCTCCCGGCAGCAAAAACCGTAGTATCCATCCGTAGTATCCGTCGGTTTGCATTTCACACATGACCACCTGCACGACGAAAAAACAACGCTTGTTTCGGCTTACACAAGTGCTTCTCCCTGATACATGGAAATTTCACAAAGCAGTCCATGTTCACGGCACGGTGAGCTACTGCTGAGGACGAATGTGACTCCGATTAATTTCTGGACGAGGAATCTTCTGCTGCGAAGAACACACTTTCCAGCACGCCAACGCACGAACAGCAGTTCTGTGTGAGCGACAGTTATCGAATGTGGAATTCCAGCGCACTCATGTTCAAGAGGCTCGACATTCTCGATGTAGAAAGTGGTCACAAATGCCCACTGCCATTTTCGTTTTCGCCGGATTAGCGCCCGGAAGTGCACGTATTACATGCGTCCTCGACAGATGGCGCGGGGTCATGCAATTGTTGACAGACTGCTCGATTTCCTACTAGGTCCCTGGACATGTAATCATGGAAAATTCGATTACACAAAAACTACAGCGATTTCAGCGGAGTTCTTTGATATTTGAACTTTTGAAGGTTCAAGCTTTTCGCTGATCATAAAGTTTCGATAGGTTTATATTCACTTTTCGGTCCCTTTAAGACAACGTTGAGTCGTGTGGCGCGCTTTTTACCGTTCCGGTCGAACGTTTAAGCCGATCGTGAAACGTTCTGGATTGGGCGGCAGCTGCTCAGATTACCCAAGCAGCACGCCAATGTTGCCAGTATGGGCTGCCAGTATTAAACCAATGTGAGGAGTGCAGCCAGGCTCCATATTGGCCCAATATGGGTTGCCAATACTGGCAAGCTCATTTTGCCCATATTGCGCTAATATTTTCCTGTTAACCCCAACGGGGAGTTCGTGTAATAATAAAGCGTTGTCTGGTTTAATATCCACCACTGACATTACTTATCCCCTCATTTTCCTTTTTCATTTCTGCAGGTCTTATTGATCCACGTTGCAAAGCATTACAAACACAACACCGCATCGCCGGAACAACGAAAAACAGGTGTTTGCTGATGGACACAGGCAATTCGCCCCGTACGTTTACGGACTACAATGCTGTTGAAGCTTGCCTGTCACAAGTAACTTGGTGCATTGACAGCTTTAGTACTGCCCAGGATAAATTTACTTATTTTCTTGCTACGCTTTCTAATATCCTTCAAAGGTGTTCTCGTCCAGTCTTCCGCAGTAGGCGCGCAACGGTTAGGCAGCCTTGGATTACAAATGCAATCATGAAAAGCAATAAGCACAAGAATAACCTGTACAAGAAAACCCGGCTGAACCCCACGAATCGCGATCTCCGCGCCAGGTACACGAGGTATAATAACATCCTAAGAGATATCCTTCGGCTTGCAAAGCGTAAATATGTCTCGTCTAGGCTGGAAAGCTCCTCTGGAGATCCGAAGGCTATTTGGCGTACCATAAATAGCGTCCTGTCAAGGAATACAGAGAAAGCGGCACCTGGTGCGTGCCTACTCGCGCAGGATGGAGTTAAAACCAGCAGTCCAAAAGATATTGCAAACATATTTAATGATTACTTTTGCAACGTTGCTAGTAGAGCACTGCACGGGCCCGGGCCCCCGACCCGGCACGGGCCCGACCCGGCCCGCGGGCCGGGCTGGGCTTGTTATTGGCTGTGTGCTCCGGGCCGGGCCGAGCCCGGGCCGACAAAATACGTCAGCACCGCGGGCCGGGCCGGGCCCGGGCCGTTAAAATACGCCACCACCGCGGGCCGGGCCGGGCCCGGGCCGACAAATATGTTCCCGAGAGTCAGGCCCGGCCGGGCCACGCAGCTAATTCCACACATTGGAGATGTATTAGTTCATATCATCATGCGCTTGCGTCATTCCTGTGCATATTTTGCAAAGACAAGCAAAGGGTACTGCATTATGCATATGATACGACCCTCTAGAACATTCTCCAAGCCACTTTACATTGCTCCTCACTCCTCACATATTTCACAATCACTTTGGCAAAGCTTGGTGAGAGGGATAGGGACTGGGAGAAGCAGTTTGTCGACAGCATGCTCTATCTCCGCAAAATCTTGACAGTGTAACGATAACGCCCCGTGCGTTCTGGATTTAATTTGGTCTCGTGCGGTTACGGTGTTAAACCGCCATCACTTGTATGTTTGTCTTCTCTCCTTATAAATTTACTTATAAATTTGTTTGATAATCGCCAGAAACGCGTACGTCGCGGCTGGAAATACTAGGCCGGGATCTACTCGCTGGGTCACCGGGCCGGGCCGGGCCGGGCCGGGCTCTATTTGCTTAGACGCCGGGCCGGGCCGGGCTCTAGTCACTGGGTCACCGGGCCGGGCCGGGCCGGGCCGCATAAAAATATGAAGGTCCGGGCCCGGGTCGGGTCGGGCCATTTTTCGATGCGCCCGGGCCGGGTCGGGCCCGGAAAAGTCGGCCCGTGCAGTGCTCTAAACTTGCTAGTCGTCTTAGACCTCAGACTGATCCCCCTGCAGACGTCCCTCTTCCTATCTGTAACCCCACATCCTTCTTTTTGACACCTACAAGTTGTTATGAAGTGATGTCTATTATTGATGGTCTAAAGCCACTAACGTCGTCTGGACACGATGCCATATCTTCCACATTTCTCAAAGGGTTTCGTAACTACCTTTCTCAACGGCTAGCAGAATTGTTTAACGATTTTTTTTCTGCACGGTGTTTTTCCCGAAGAACTGAAGATAGCTAAAGTGTCACCCATTTATAAAAAAGGGAATCGATGTGACACTTTCAAATATCGTCCTATTTCCTTGCTTCCGACTGTTAGTAAGGTGCTGGAGAAGATAATTCTGCAACGCTTGGAGAGTTTTTTTTATATTCAAATCAGCTGCTAAGTTCATCCCAGTATGGATTCCGGAAAAAGAAATCAACCATGCTTGCGTTAATTCATGCAACGGAAAAAATTAGAATGAATATCGAAGAAAAAATATTGTCTCTGGGCATTTTCGTTGATCTAACCAAGGCTTTCCATTTAATTAACCATAAAATTTTACTTCAGAAGCTAGACAGATACGGCATTAGAGGCACCCCTTTAAAATTAATAGAACGCTTTTGACCCATCGGAAACAGTATGTCATTCAGTCTGGCTGCAGTTCCGAACTCGGAACGCTCTCTATGGATGTCGCCCAGGGTTCAATATTAGGTCCCTTCTTATTCCTCGTCTACATAAATGACCTGCCTGGCTTTCTTTCAACTACTTGTTTCCTTTACGCAGACGACACCACTATTTTTGTCGAATCTAAAAACCTCACAACACTATTTTGTAAAGCGAGCTCTGTTCTCGATAACTTGAACTTGTGGCTATCACATAACAAGCTTGTTGCTAACTTTCAAAAAACGTCGTATATGGTATTCCGACCGTCTCAAAAGAGCCTAGATTTCACTAATTTGCAGCTTTCCTTCGGAGGGAATGTCCTTTCTCGTGTTTCTGTCACCCGGTTTCTGGGCGTTTTTTTGCAGGAAAACTTATCCTGGCACCATCATATTAACCATGTGCGGAGTAAAATCTCCAGTGGATTGTATGCTCTAAGCATGCGCAGGAACCTAGTCCCAACTAACATACTTTTAACCATATACTACGGCCTGATTCATTCCCATATCAACTACGGCCTTGAAGTTTACGGCCTCACGTATAACTCTAATCTGAACCCACTGCTTTTTGCCCAGAAGCGTACGCTACGAATTATCCTTTCTGTCGGCCGTCTGGAGTCGGTGTCGTTCGCTTTTTCTCTTCTATCTGTACTTAATATTTTCGATCTCCATGATTATAAAGTTGCCCTTCTTATGCATAACTTTTTCTACAGGCCTTTTGACAGACAACTACTTAATTTTCAAAATTTCGTTCCACCATATTCCCTACGGAACGTGTCGCATTCTCTTCAATGTCCGGCCTTTCGCTCTAATTTCGGTAATTTCTCCCTCTCTTCTTTTGGAACTAAGTTGTGCAATGATCTCCCACATAACCTACGGTCAACAACTAGTTTGCGCGCTTTCAAGCGCTCTTGCAAATTTCACTTTCAACAGCGGCATTAATCTCTTTATTTAGGTAAATGACATGTCCATTTCGTTATGTCCATTACTTCATTGTAGCAACGTACACCCTTTGCGCATATTATATGTATTTACGTGTGTCATCTTGCATATTTCCTTGTTTTCATTATGTGCGGGCTACTACCTACTACCTTTCAATTGCCTCTCCCTCATAAGATGTATTTGAATAATATGTTTTCTTGCGGGACCGTTTAACAGGGTTTCCCCTCACGGTGCCTTATCTCAAGTGTGTTCTTGATTTTGTGTAGCACTAATAAACAAATAAACAAATCCCACGGAACTATGGCTGGCTAGAAGGGCTGGTGTGCCGACCAATGCATGGGGAGCGCGTGGTCACGGCCGTGCACAAGAATCGAATCGAATGGAAGAATTGAATTGCACGTGCTTTTGCGCTGTCGCTCGCAACGCGCCTAGAGGAGGAGCACATTTCTGTGTCGCTCACAAAGGGTGCGTTTTCTTATTCAACACTGGCAACTCCGAGTTACTCTCAGTCGGCGAAAATGGCCAGAGTAGCCAGATTAGCGGAAATGACGTCATAACTCTACGGCGAAAATTAGCCAGAGTAGCCAAGGAGTAGCAACTCTTCTCTACTCTGCTCTCAAGTGGGCTAAGACGGCGTTATGACGTCACACACAAGCGCGTCTGCTGCATCCTACATGCGTCGTCTGCAAACCTACAAGCGCGTCTGCTATACATGCGTTGTCTGCATTTGGAAATAAAATGTATCAGTGTTCTCTGTGCGATTTCGAGATAGAGGACTGGTTGAAAACTGTAGAACATTTTCAAGATGTCCATGGAGGGCACACATCTGCATTAAACAGTAAGTTGTTAAACAGTAAACAGTAATCCTGCTGGACGCTGCAGAGCACATGGTTTTTATTTACGATTGCGTAAGCCCAGTGTCCCGTGTAATTTATCTCCTTGTGCATTGCAAGCCCTGTGCGAGATGCTTCTTTATCTTTTTGTTCAATAGCCATTCCACAAAGTGCTGTCCCGGGTGCACCAGATTAGCGGATAGACACCGCTGCCCAAAGGCCTCTGTCTCAAGACTCGTCGGCAGCGTCAGCGACAAATTTCCAGTGGCCGCATGCTCCTGTGCTTCTCCTCATAGATGAGTGCCAAACAGAAGAGGCTAGCGGAACGATAAATTGTGCGAAGGGATTTTGGAAAAGGTAGGCAGACGGCTCTAGTAGCAAGGGGTAATTTTTTGCCTCATTCTCGCCACAGCTCCTTGTGTTTTCTTTTATTCTAGACTGTCAGCTACGATGGAGAAACAGGGCTACTCTGTTTCACCAAATAAATGTGAGTACAAGTGGAAGAAAATGAAAAAGCAGTACAAGATAATCAAGGACAACAACAGCACAAATGGCCGTGCCAGGTGAGAGTCCGATGAAATTGTGCGAGACTTCATGCCAACACATTCTCCAACAAGGTGGTTTTTATGTGATCTAGCTTCACACACATTTGCATTATAGGAAGACGTGGCCATATCTAGAACGTATGGACGAAATTTTCTGCTTGCGGCCGGAGATTACTCCACCATCAATAGCTTCAACCTCAAGAGGCCTCGAAGTGATGGTGAAAGAACCAGAGCCCTCTACGCACCCCACTCCTGGGCCCTGTAGTACCCCACAGAAGAGAAAGGCTGAGCAGGATGAGTGGATGCAGGAAAAAATTTGTTGAAAAATCGAAGGTTGAACAGCTGAAACGGTTCAATGACCTTGTAGCGGTTCCAGCGCCATCGCCATACAGCGCCATCGCTATTCTCTCGCGCCGAGCCGTTTCCGGCACGATCTCCTCTCGAATAAATCGCTTCCTCGAATATCACGTCCGGGTCACCAAATGAAGGAAACAGGCGGGACAACCTTCATGTTGCGTTCGGATTGTTTGAGTTTCTGCGGATGCCGTTTGGCCTGCGAAACGCGGCACAAACTTTCCAGCGGTTCATCGACTTAGTCATCAGGGGCCTACCGTTTGTGTTTGCATACATCGACGATCTACTCATCGCAAGTTCTACGCCGCAGGAGCATGTCGAACATCTCCGTGCCCTTTTCGCCCGGCTCAACGACTTTGGCATCGTAATCAACGCCGCTAAGTCCGAATTCGGCGTAGAGCGGCTCGAATTCCTTGGCCACCTTATCACGAGCGCCGGCATCACCCCCCTACCAACCAAGGTTCAAGCCATCCGAGACTTTCCCCAACCGCCTTCGGCACGCAAGCTCCGGGAATTTCTCGGCCTTGTCAACTTTTATCGTCGGTTCATACCCGGCTGCGCCTCAACTCTTCAGCCTTTAGAAGCATTACTCGCCTCAGCCAAGAGTCGATCTGCCACCCTCGACTGGCCGCAGTCCGCCATCGACGCATTTGACAAGGTTAAGCTCGCCTTGGCGAACGCCACTCTTCTGGCGCATCCGGTACCCGACGCGCCCACTGTCCTCATGGTGGATGCTTCCGCCTCAGCCGTCGGCGCTGTCCTGCAGCAGCAAGTTTCGAACCAATGGCAGCCTCTGTCTTTCTTTTCGCGCAAGCTCAAGGACAGGGAGGTGCGCTATAGCACGTTTTCACGTGAACTTCTCGCAGTCTTCCTAGCCGTGAAACACTTTCGCCATTTTCTCGAGGGTCGGCCCTTCATCATCTACACCGATCACAAGCCGCTAACCTACGCCTTCGTGTCATCCGGCACCAACTACACCCCTCGAGAAATCCGCCAACTTTCATTCATTTCTGAATTCTCCACTGACATCCGATACATCAGCGGCACGGACAATACTGTAGCGGATACCCTCAGTCGTATCAGCGCCTTGTCACGCGACCGGCGTCTTGTCCCCGACAACCGTTTCTCCCTCGAAGGGTTGGCCAATCACCAGGCTGTAGACGAAGAATTGGCCACGCTCCGCGCGGATCCCAATTCGACGCTCCATTTTGAGGACCTCCTGCTTCCTGGAGCCACATCGACTATCGTTTGTGACACCTCTCTTGGCAACCCTCGGCCTTTCGTCCCGGTCACTCTCCGCCGGCAAGTTTTCGCCACCCTCCACGCGTTATCTCATCCGGGCATACGGGCAACGCAGAAGTTGATCGCCTCGCGATACGTCTGGCCTCGCATGCACGCCCAGATCAAGCAGTGGACACGTTCCTGCTTGCACTGCCAACGGGCGAAAATACACCGCCACACTTCGGCACCTGTCGCAAGTTTCCTTCCGCCAGATCAGCGTTTTGACAAGGTACACGTCGACATCGTGGGCCCTTTACCGCCTTCGCAAGGGCACCGCTACCTGCTTACTGTCATTGACAGATTCACGAGATGGCCCGAGGCCGCACCTATTCCCGACATCACCGCCAGCACTGTCGCCGCTGCTTTCGTATCGACGTGGGTGTCCCGTTTCGGGGTCCCTTCCACCATGACTACCGACCGGGGACGGCAATTTGAATCGTCCATCTTTGCCGCCCTCACTGCGCTCCTTGGCACCCACCGCACTCGCACCACCGCCTACCACCCCGCGTCTAACGGCCTGGTGGAGCGGTTTCATCGTCACCTTAAAGCCGCCTTGCGAGCCTACTCCGACTCTTCAGCCTGGACTGAAGCCTTACCAGTTATCCTTCTCGGCCTGCGGTCGGTTTTCAAGTCCGACTTGGGCTGCACTACCGCGCAGCTAGTGTACGGCACGACCCTTCGCCTTCCTGGCGAGTTCTTCGCGCCTGCGTCCGCCACCACCGTTCCCGACCCCACAGACTATGTTTCTCGGCTGCGAGCCGTTTTCGCCGACCTGCGTCCGACGCCCCCGCGTCGCACCTCTGGCGCTAGGGTCTACGTTCATCGGGACCTGCTCACGTGCACGCACGTTTTTGTGCGTGTCGACGCCGTACGCAAGCCCCTTCAACCGCCCTACAACGGACCCTACCCCGTCATGAGCCGTACACCGAAGCACTTCATGCTCCGCATCAACGGGAAGGACGACCAAGTTTCTATTGATCGGCTCAAGCCGGCTTACACGGAAGCCTGCTCGCAGCTAGGCTACACCGTTTGTCAGCCCCAACCGTCCGCAAGTCCCTGCCCTACAGCCTCCGTCCGCCAGCTTCCGCCCCGCCGCCACGTGTCCTGGGCGCCAGTACTCTGCACGCACCATTCATGGACTTCGCCCATTCACTAGGAGGGGGGCAACTGTAGCGGTTCCAGCGCCATCGCCATACAGTGCCATCGCTATTCTCTCGCGCCGAGCCGTTTCCGGCACGATCTCCTCTCGAATAAATCGCTTTCTCGAATATCACGCAACATGAAGGATGTCCCGCCTGTTTCCTTCAACCTTATTGAATAATTTTTGGAGAAATTTGGAAATAAACTCTAGCATCACAGTTGTTGTGTTTTATAGGTATTAGCCTGGAATGAAATTGAGGTAAGGTGCATGTGCTAAATGTTGATCATATAGTATCAGCACAGTTACGTAAATTGCAGATGCTGAACGAACAAGAGGTATGGGTCCAAGTTCCACCACCAGCACTTGCTGGCTGTCGACTGAAATCTTTCATAGCGTTGTTAGCTATTATGGCTTGCTTATGACACCACGAATAAACCTCAAATCTTTTCGCTTCAACAAAAACACTTTATTTATGCTCATGAACGTAAATCACAGGAGTGCTAGGCTGTGTGTTATTGCCTCTCTCTTCTACATGCCAAGCCTCTTGGTCTGGTGTGCACTGGTGTGCTCGCTGGTACCCAGATCATCCTGTGTGCCGACAGCACTAGGGTCCTCAAACGTATCACACCACAACAGGCAAGCATTATGCAGAACACATGCCGTGATCATAATGGTGACAATAATGTCTGGCCGCCTGGTTTCTACACGAAAGAGCCGTCTGTACCGGTTTTTCAAAAGTCCAAAGGCCCTCTCGATAGTAACCCTTGCCCGACAAAGTCGCTTATTGAAACACTTCTGTGCTGTGGACAAGTGACCATTATCTCTGTATGGTGTCAACAAATTTGGACCAATTGGATAGGCAGCATCCCCAACTAAGTGACTACTAAATGGGAAGTGACCATGATCAAGCATATCATGCAATTCTGATCGGCGAACAACACGAGCATCATGCATGCTCCCTGCTTCCCCAACAGAGCAGTGCAAGAAACGCATCTCATGGTCACACACTGCCTGTAGCACAACAGAATAGAAACCCTTCCTATTGATGTAGGAAGCAGCATGTTCTTTTGGTGCAGTAATTGCTATATGTGATCCGTCAACAGCCCCCAGAACACCAGGAAACTTAAACTTCCTCTGGAAGCCATCTATGATGGACAGCGCATCGCTTTCACTGGGCCACAGAACGAACCGAGATGCCACCTTGAGCAGCGCCTCCCCAACCCTTCGTACACAGTGAAATGCTGTGGCAACAGTTGGCAATACATATGCTGTGGACTTGGCAACACCAAGTCGGTCTCCAACACCCCTGCAAGGAAACCAAAAAACAAGAGTCACAACTGTGAAATGCATTGAGTGAACATAATTTCGTGCAGTCACTGTAATTTCCAGTGCATAACATGTGTGGTATACATTGAAAAAGAGTTGCGAAGGGGCACTGCACATTATATTGTAGTATTTTTTGGGAAGAGCAACTTCTAAATGAAAGATGGATGTCACTGAAAAGGTTAGCCAGCTGTAGGACTCGAACCCACATCTTCTGGGTTACCGGACCAGGGCTCTAATCTAGAAGATGTGGGTTAGAGCCCTACAGCTGGCTAACCTTTTCAGTGACTTCCATCTCTCACTGGTAATTTCTTTGGCACTTGAGGCTTTGTATGTATTCGTCTTATGTGTTCCTGCCTCAGCACATCAACTGCCTCATGAGCAACTTCTAAGTGCATGGCAGGAAAGCTGTATTCTCGGTATAGCCGCACGCGGGTTCCAACGCGGCAGTCTACACGATATAGGAGAAATAAGGAAAATAGCTAGCCTCATTTTCATTCATAAGTTAATGTACTCATATCCCTGACGAGATCATTAAACTATATTCCTCCACCATGGCTCTCATCCAGTCATACTCAATCATGCAATGTGTTGGCATCATCAGTTCGCACTAACTTATTCCTGTATTTGCCCCGTCAATATATGGTCCATACCCTGTGGAATAATTTACCATGTCTCATTAACTGTAATCAGAATTTGGATGAATTTATTGACCAGTGTCAAACTTTTTCAATTTCCCTGACCATTATCCCTGTAAGTTGGTTAGTGGCAATGACATATAGCTGCCTGCTTTCTACATAACACTTTGACGAGCACACCGCGATGTATAGTAGATTACAACAGCTGCTTGGCTTTTGTGCATGTTTCTTGTGGTACTGTCGACAGCAAATGAACCGTCGTGCATTTCAAGAGTCTTACCTGAAGCATTCCATATTGGCCAGGCACCACACCGTTATAAGCAGCTGCTTCTGTGCTGGCACCTGTGGACGGCCACAACCAACTTCGCCTTCCCCCAATAAGGGTCCCAGAATCGTGGACAATTGCTGAATAGTCCTTGGCAGCAGCCGGAAGTGTGACTTACAGGTCTCCGATGACATATCCCGAATGGTTTCTTCAGCATATTCGGAAACTTTCGGAATGCGTTGTCTGCGAAATCGCAACGTTTAGTGAGACTTTAACATGACTGCTACACAGATCTGCTACCTTTCTCTTTCATTGGTATCGTCGTCTAAAGATTCCTCCAACACAGACACAATAAGCATACCTCCCATTACGATTTCCTGTAGAACGAAGCTTGAGGATGTCCCCAGTTCCACATGATATCGCTCGTCAGGACCGTCATCCATTTTGAGCGCACAGTAACTCTAGCCGTTCGAAAATTCCGGTCAAGGGTGGCTAATCTTTTTTTTTTTTTTTTTTTTTTACAAAAACAAATATTTATATACTCTGGAGTCACGTGATGATAAAGGATCTGACGTCATTGCCCAACTCCCTGGCTACTCGGGTTGAATAAGAAAACGCACTCAAACAGTCTTCTGTTTCGAGCCGACCACGTGTTCTTTCGGTAGCACAGATTCGCACCGCGCCAGTCGGAAAGTTGAACACTGTAGTTGGACGGTCCATTCGCGCCAAACGTCGCGAGCGCTCGCGCGAAATCTTGTCTGTGGTTGTTTATTTAGTTTCCGGGTACAAATAAAGTTTGCCTGGAGCAATCAACGATTGTGGCGATAGTCATTCTGTGACATTAAACGCATTTACAAAAAATTTCGCTTTCTGCAACATGAACATGGTGTCTCCATCGTTACGATATCTCGTAACGGTAGTCCATAAGTAGGCTCACAAAATTCATATGCCACTCTCATAATGTTCGACCTCAATGGAAAAGCCCAGGCTGTGCTGTGCTGTGTGAAGAGCAGCTGTGTGGAGTGGTCTGTCGAAGTGCATAACATGTCGGAAGAATCTCTCTGAGGCAGCGGATCTAAAGTCCGAGGCGCTTATATAGTAGAACCTACAAGAACCTCGGTAATTCGTTGTTCAAACCCATAGATACGATTGTGTATTGTTCTGGAACGGTCTCTGCCGTGGTTGACACGGTAGAGCGTACTTGCCCGCCATCTGTGGGAAGCGCCATTACAGTGGCAGGCTAGACACCGGGCAAACCTGATCTAGCATTGAGTTTGAGTTTGAGTTTTATTATAGAAAAAAAAAACGGAAGATATTGAATTCGTCACCTGACGAATTCTGCTACTCCCACAAAGGAAATGAAATGAATGAAAGGGGAAAGAAAACTGAAAAGATGAAAAGGTAAAGATAGAAAGACATCACCCCTCCCAGCACCTTGGCTATATCGAAGATTCTATTGTCCATGCGGTTTAGAGCGGGCTCCACTGTTGCTCTCTGGGATGCATATCTTGTGCAGTGCATAACGATGTGTTCCGTGTTTTCCACACATGCACACACTCCAAAGTTTACTAGCCCTGTCGACTTTATGGAGAAACTGTTGACCATACGGAACATAAGACGACGCGGTACGCTGGACGGAACACGGAATTTCAGCTCCGGGTCAATCTGATGAAGCAAGAAAGACCGCCTGTCGGCTTGTAACTATTGTCTTCTGCATATGTCTTCTTGCAGCAATTTTAACATGTGTTTCACATCTGACATGGAATATGTCACCGTGTGTTCGGTTGACGATAGGTGCGCTATATCCACCGTCTCATCTGCAGCTTCATTACCCCGTATGCCCACATGTCCAGGAACCCACTGAAGCAGTATGTCGTGGCCAGTATCTACTGCTTTCTTGTATGTGATGAGAATGTCCCGTACTATTGGCACCATACAACCACTTCCCAAGAATGATGTTATGGCTTGGAGGCCGGCCTTTGAATCGCAATATATGACCCATTATTTTATATACATATATATACAATTATATATATATATATATATATATATATATATATATATATATATATATTACATTATATTATATATATATATATATTATTTATATGACCCATATGGCACCTGGCGTGCGGCCACATACTACATTGCCAGCTGCATGGCTACCAATTCCGCTTTGTCGACGATTTTCGGTGGGGAAGCCTTGCCATTCCTTCTCTACTATGCTGTGGTGCAACAAACGCTGATGAAGACCCAGACGTTGACGTCGACCCGTCTGTGAAAATTGCGGTCCTAGCACGATGGCTCTCCATCAGAGACAGACAGTACTGTTTCAGCACTGGAGATGGTAGTGAAGTCTTTTGGTGATATACACCAGGAACAGTCAGCGCAATACGAGGAAGTTGCAGTGTCCACGGAGGATCGACCAAAAGCCAAGTTGACATTAACGGTTGATCTAGCATTATTCGTCGTTATGTTCTAGACCTCATCATCCTTTCACGTGCCCGATGCTGATGTCCAGGGCATATTATGTCAAAAGTATGGAAATATGTATTTCTTCTTACTACACAAGGGCACACTCTTCCCGCGGGAATGTTAAGGCTCATATTGTGATTACAATAATCACCGAGGCCATGTTGCTGCGCGAGAAATCCGGTCTTTTTGTGGACTACGTGTGCTGCGATGGGGCTTCGTGGAACCGCTCAATGTGGCATATGCTGCGCGTAAAGGCCAAGAGCAGCACAGACGTGAAATGTAAGATAGTACATCCTGCAGACCCTGGCCGGTTCCTGTATTTTTTGTAAGATTTTCCACACCTCATCAAGTGCCTTCGCAAGGGTATGCACAAAGTCGGCCTCGACACCCATCATGGAAAGGTAAGTCAAAGTTAAGGTTGCAACCTTCAGAAATCATGTGCGCAATGCACCAGTGTGTGAGATGCAAACTTGATGCCCAGTGACATGTGCTTATTTGTTCTCACATGACTACGACTGTCCTGTGGGACCACATAAAGGCTGCTTGGAGGTGCGACGCTAGGTCTTCCACACTCAAAGCCATGCCGAGAATCACGGATGCTCATATACAACCGAGCCCGTTCGATAAAATGCGGGTGACCTTTGCCTTTCAAGTCTTCCGCGAAGACATGCTCAAGGGTCTCACGCTATACAGGCCTCGCATCGAGCTGCAGTACGGTATACTGTGGCTCCAGCGCGAGAGTTCGTCCAGCTCATGAACCAGCTCATGCTTAAGCTTATTACCGCTATGACGTCTCGATATCCCCTCGAGGCGCTCAGGTAACACAATGTCATAAAACACCGTTTATGACATTTCGTTATCCTGCAGGCCAAACCCACGACGGACACACACGCTGGACGACATCCTCCAGTACCTCGACGAGTGGTAAGCACATGCTGGACAGCACTGCTTTTTGAGCCGCAGTACTGCTGAGAGGCTGTGGGTTTCCCTGACGAGCACTAAGGAGCACCTTGCTTACCTGACTTGTGACGTAGGCTACGCTTACCCAATGATGTCACGGCTCAGCCAAGATTGTCTTGGCAACATACGTCAATCTCTCGGCTGTTATGATCACCCTTCAGCTGCACAATTTCTCACGGTTGTCAATTGCTTGAGCTTTTATAACCTTGCAAAAGCACCAGACGGTGGCACTGTAGGCGCAGGAGTTAATACTGCCTTGTTGCTTCCAGAGGCGGCATCAAGGACATCTGGCTCTCTGCAACAACGTGCCGACCCACTACTGGACGTCGGTAACATCGACGCTGCATGAGCAGCAATGGACCATGTGTTTTACGTTGCGGAACAAAGCGACGCACGCTTGATTTTTTTACGCAGCAGGCTATGCTGCACGGAAGTGTCTATTTAGGAACCGATGATCAGGGTGTAGAGCGCTTTGTTTCACCAACGGAGAAGACGCAGCATGCAATATGCCAGATGATGTCACGAGGCAGTTCGACAGGGGAGGTTTGTTGTACCCTACGTCAGCTCTCTACAGCCTTATGCTGACGGTTGAAAACGCAGTCTCGCGGTGCTTCAGCACGATTGAGTTACACTCAGAAGCTATATTAGATGTGGTAGCGTCTGTCAACAGTACGAACATACCGCCTGTTTGTTGTCCCGAACATTGTATCACGACCACAAGGAATGTGGTCAAGTTTTATTTCCAAACGCGGGTTCATTTTCTCACCAAGGGCATCAACCGCGAGGAACAAGAACGAGAAAGAAGACGGCGACTGATTTGAAGCTATCGAAGTGTTGGTTGTGTGGGTGTGGATTCATTGCATTTTAGCTGCCGCAGACAAATAACAGTGCAACCGTAGCAAACTTCAGTCCCACAACCCGCCAATTTCCCTTCTACGTCACTTGATTACATTCCATCTCATTCTTGCTCGTTTTATTTCGTTGTGTCCTAATTAGTCTATCTGCCATCACTGCCAAATATATGTTCTTGCGTGTAACTTAACTTTGAGAGCGCATACATAATGATATGTTCCTACGAAATTGCGCACGTATGTATGTCTTCTGCCATGCCGCGGCAACAAGGGTGCGCCGTCTGTGTAGCCAGTTTCAACGAGTTGTAGTTCAAGTAATATTTAAATTATTCATCATGCAGACGCCGATGTGAGATCATTTTACTGCCTTCATAAGCCTTGTATCGCAAGCGTCGTCTAACACTTCAACGGTTCCTCAACTTTCAATTTTCACTCAACCATGCATGATTCTCATACACTTGCTAACGTTGAGGAGTTCATGTTAGGTCAACAACTAGCACCAACAAACTGTCGCAGCTTACCCACGAAACAAGGGAGGGAGCTTATTTCATTGCAGTGTGACTAAACGTCGCAGGCAGTTCGTTTAGCTGTTCGTAGTCAATAGCTGTTAAAAGTGTCCGCCGCCGAGAAAGCGTTAAAGACACTCTCTACCAAGCAGTTTCTAGCTGAAATACTAATACAATATGTGGAACACTGCAGTAACCTATATGTGGAACACACACCTGTATCGGTACTGTCATGTACACGTGTATCTGTACTTTGAGATGTTGTACTGCATGGGACACATTTCGTTGACATGTCGTGTTGGTTTCGTCATCCTCGAAGAGGATCTACCAAAATTGTTTGAAAGAGGCAATATGCCTCACGATGACTTTTTATTTGGGATACGCACCTTTGCGTCAGCCGCAAATGCAAGACCGCCCATCACAGAACACATCGATACTAACTCACTAATTGATACATAGCATATTTTGTTATGTGTAAAAAGCTTCACTTGTCGTGCAAATGATGTTCGCACGTTACCGTTTCTGCTTATGTTTACCGTATACATCTTGAAGGAAACCCGATTTGTTTTTTGCGAGTGCGTTTCTTGCAGTTTGTCTTGACCCACAGCACGTGCGTATAAGACAGCTATGAGCACGCTTCGCTTCGCTTTTATTTATTTTCTATTTTCGGCAGATTCCATCTATTTTTCTCATGTGCTGCACTCCGGAGCGCGCTCAGATGCTGTTCACATACCGTATCACGTGACGGAGAGGGCGCTGGATACGACCGCGCAAGCAGCCCGTTATAGCCACCTGTCGGCGGGCCCTCATCCCGACCCGATTTCATCCTTCGCTCAGCATACCATCCCATTCTAAGGTACCATAACGGAACTACCAATGCAAACATCCCTCAGGAGCCTTCATTGGGATAGGCAATAGTGTATGCACCAAAAATGTCTAACTTGCTCCGAGAGTACAAAGGGGCGAAACACTTTCGTGACGGTGACGGACATACCCCTCAGCAACTCACACTGCTTGAAAGCAACTTGATAGTAACTTGAAAGCACCTAGCTTGACACAAGAGCCATCCCTTCTTATCAAACATTGTGTTTTTTTAGTTGAGCTGCCGCAATTCTGTTATCATTAGAGGAACCAGCGACATTTTAGCGCGTATGAAACCTCCGATCCGACTATCGCGCATGCGCATTAGTGGTATAGGACGCGTGATTTCGCTCAAACGAACACGCTCTCAGTCGATTCAACCCATGGAGGAAGGATAGACAGGAGGAGCCCTATTGCCCTGAGAAGTGAAGCCGAGATTGGGGGCCACTCCAGTGACATCACCGCTCGTCTTCCGGTTTCGGTTACACGCATCTCTCTGGGAGCCCCCAACGCATAGCTTCGGAATACTTGGAGAGGTGTGGTGGTAACGCGCCAAAGTGGCCGCCAAAGTGACGGTTCAAGGCGACCTCATTGGGCTATTCAGGTAACGTGACCCTCGCATGGCTCCAAAGAAGCTACAGCTCACCTCCTATCCTCACGTAACTTGCCCCACGCATCTTTCTTCTGCTGAAGAGTCGTTGGGGCGCCTTCTTTTCTTCTTTCCTCCATGGTTCAACCGATTGGCGTTGGTATCGCCAAGCAAGATGGCGGCTGCTTCCAGCAAGTGGAAAATTGAGTTGAGTTCTAGTGAACGTTATAATGGGGTTGCCACGTATGTTCACTGTTTCGAACAATGTGTATCATCTGCGGGAAGTTGTTCGATGTAACAACGTATTGAATTGGGCATTTCACACGCTTCAACGTCCAATCTTGCCGTGCTATTTGGGCATTTGTGCAACACGGGCACATACCATTTTCTGCATTTTTAGTCAATATGTGGTGCACACGGAAATATGAGGCACATATTGCCCAGTTTGAGCCAATATGAGGGAAATCTTTGCGAAACGTGTCCCACATTGGACCCGTATCGCAAATGACCAGCGAATATGGGTCCAATATTGTTTGCTGCTTGGGTAGACTTGGATAGGGCCCGTTGGACACTACAACCGGCTACGAGCCAATTTGGGTGCGGAATGTACTCGACCCATATTTGGGTGGCGTATTCTTCATGCTAGAACAAGATGGGTCGGCATATGTCCGCCGCCGTTGTTTGACACACCGAGTGGGAAAAAAAAAGAATGCGAATTAAGGTCAGTTCACACTATAGGCCTGTTGCGCTCAAGTTTGCAGGCGACGCGAGCGCCAATCGGGACCCAAGCGGGAGCGGGAGCAGTGACTGGTCCGCACAGCCAGGCAGCCAAGCATGTATCGTGGTTAAATATGCCGCCTTTCAGATTGCCAACGCACGGCAAGCCACAACACAAGTCGGGCACACAGTATTGTTGTGTCGTTGGCTACCATAACAGATTCCAAAACGTCAAAAAATAAGGTTTTATCGCTCCCTCGGAAACCCTTGGGAGACAGAAAGGCGGAAAGCGTTAATTGCGTCTACCGTAAAAACGCCGCGAAGTTTCCGCTCTGCATTCCACCTGGAGATAATGTAGAGTTATACCCAAACAACTTGCGGTAGAAATTTACTTGGATATATTAATATTATTATATTATTGGATTATTATTATTATTATATCACAAATTTTGCCAAACAGTTAGTACTTTATATGGAGATTAGAGGGAAATATGAAAGGCTTACTGTAGGCATCGACTCCCGCCGGTTCTTCTTCTTACTGCTATGTTCGAGGGTCTTCGTGCAGTGTGATGTTTACTTAAATAAAAGCAATGGCCTTACTTACTTACGTTCTTCAAGAGACCCGCTATGAAGCTACCCCCTGGCATTTTTGTTGGAATGCTATAATGGAACACCGTGCGTGACCCTACCTTTAGGAGATCAAATAGATTCTCCGTTTGCTCTCCCGTTACTACATTGTCGAAAATGCCGTTCAGAACCTCTTTACAGTCCCATAGTAAGGCTCCCCTCTGTTCAGACTCAAGGACCTCAGCGAATGGACAAACTATGTCTGGGTACGCGTGAATGATATGACCAGGCGGTTTTCTTTTTGCAGCGGGAGACATTTGGTTGATATACCTACATTACACAAACAAGGAGAAATATATCAGATGCAAGCTGTTTATTACCAAGAGCAATAAAGCATTGTTTTGAGGCAACGTACTAGGTACACGGTACAATACTGGTTGATGAAACATATAAAATGCTGAAGAATAACAGAATAGCCAACGATCAACGATGCAGCAGGGTACAGCAGCAGCATTCAGTAGAGAAAGATCATTGGCAAATGATCAACAATGCAGCAGAGATGACTGTAGCCTCATCAGCTCTAAAAATACAATATGAAAGGTCTGCACCCGAGCTCCTGCCTGAAGGAAAGCACATTGTCCACATTATACATACGTACTCGGAAATAAGTCGGCGATACCCTTTGTCATGTCACGCCTGCGGCTTTGAGCTTGGCTTGCCCCTCTTTTGTTGCATGACTATACTAGAGACCTGGACATCCGCAATGCTGCCAGCACCGGTGTAGTAGTTCTGGCAATCGCCGCTTGGCTATGGGATTTGGCGCTAGCTCGCACTATTCGTTACCACGTGACTTGTCGAAACCGCGGCGATGTATGGTAGGCTGTGTTGACAACGACGAAGCAGTATAAGAGAGATAATAGCGCGTGCTTAGCAACAGCCTGTGTATCCCTGCGTAGCAGACTAAAGGCGGTGGCAAGGGTGATTCCCTCTCCCCAATAATGCTATGTGGCGCTTGCGGCGGTCACTAACGTAACTAACCCGTGACCCGTCTCTCCCATAGGGGATCGCCAGCTGTCCAGGTCTCTAGTATAGAGTAGGTCGTGTTTTGTTGTTGCCCGTACATGTGGCGTCTTCTTCCTTGTTCAGATAGCAGCAGACTGCTGCCGCGTGCTTACATTTTCCCGCAATTCCCGCTTTACAGGTACACGACGCAACATTAAACTGTCACGAGCACTTCGACACCTGTCATGGAGAGGTACCGAAATTTAGTTAAATCAGTGCGGGTAAAATGTGCATTCAATGTTTTTCTGATCAGGTATATCATTTTGATGTACAGTTCACAAATATTACGTACGATCACGCCGACTCACCTCGAACCGGACGCTATAAACCACGCTGGCCTTCACTTCTTCCGAAATGCATTAACGACGATTTCGTTACCGTCCGATGCTTCGTCGACGCCGAAAACATTGATTAGTAACTTGCCCAATCGTCAATGACCTCCAGCTTTTCAAACCCACGCAGGATGCGATACATTGCTTGCTTGCGCCAGAGCGAAACCCGCGAAACCGAAACACTCTTGTGCGGACCATTGTTTCGATTTGCTTCCACATGCGGCGCTGTCGTCCGCTGATCGCAACGCCGCCTGGCCGAGAGCTACAGGCCCATTGCGTTCGAATGCGTGTACGTGCGGGTTGCTGTAGTAACTACCATGTGCGTCGCCCCGCGTATCATAGGGCATCATAGGCCGCGCTCCACATAGAAGAGGAAAGCCAACGCCTACGCGCGCATCCGCACGCAAGGCATTGGAACTTAATGGTGTGAATAACAGGCTGTTAGACGGGAGGTATCAAGAAGGCTCAAGCCTCAACTTCCTTGTTTGCATTCAAGGGCTCATAGTTTCAAATTGAAATATCATTTCCTTTCCTCGTTTCTTTTTTCTTTTTTGCCTTCCCCTACAATATGACACCAGCCTTGCCTCTATATGAACCTACTTGCAATTTTATACGGTGAGCTTACCGACGTTCCGTTTCCGTGAAAAGTATAGCACAGCCTGACAACCGTGCAGTATATGTCCATGCCCTGTGGAAAGTTGTAAATTCAAGAATACAGCAAATCGAAGCCAAACCTAACGCCGGCTGAGCAGCGCAGCCTTTCTGAGCTTCGGGACTGCAGTGACATAGTCATTAAAAAGCTGATAAAGGTGGTGTGATCGTAGTAATGGACAAAGAAAACTACATTAACGAAGGCATCCGGCAATTATCGTGCGCATCGTTCTATAAACTTCTCGAGGCTGACCCTACAGAGGAAATTACGGCTGATATTATCCGCAGTCTAAAAGATCTAAAAGCAACTAAAAAGATAGATTCCACCCTATACGATTATCTACTCCCCAAAGACCCCGCAGCGGGCAGGTTTTATATGCTCCCTAAAATCCATAAACCTGGAAATCCAGGGTGCCCAATAGTTTCATGCAACGGTACAGCCACCGAGAACATTTCAAGCTTTGTTGACCACCTTCTCAAAGATATACCTCCTAAACTACCATCCTACATTAAGTTTTAAGTGAATGCCAGCCTCCTCCTTCCAGTTTGCTAGTCACGCTAGACGTTTCCTCTCTATATACTAACATCCCCCACGAAGATGGCATTGCTGCAGCTGAAAGGGCATTTTCAAAATATTCTGATACCTCATACGATCCTTGTGTCCTATGCACATTTCTCAATCTTATTCTGAAAAATAACAACTTCGAATTTCACGGTAAACACTACTTGCAAGTTCATGGCACGGCTATGGGTACAAAAATGGCACCTAACTATGCAAATATTTTTATGGGAGCTCTAGAGGTGGAAATTCTGTCTAAACGCCGGAAGAAGCCCACGCTTTACAAGCGGTTCCTTGACGACATCTTCATGGTGTGGCCACACTCAGACCTAATCACATTTATCAGCGACTTTAACAAAGCACATCCGGCCATCTAGTTCACCCATTCTTATTCCCCTTTAACTCTTAACTTTCTCGATGTCCAAGCAAAGTTAACCAACGGGGTCTCGTCCACAAACCTGTTCCGTAAACCTACGGACTCTCAACAGTATCTAGCATTTAACAGTTGTCACCCGCGTCATACTAAACTTGTCATCCCTTACAGCCAAGCACTTCGATACAGGCGCATCTCTTCCAGTGACGATGACTTGGACAGAAATCTAGCTGAACTTAGGGAAACATTCATCGGTCGTCAATTTCCACCTAGCTTAGTTGACGACACTCTAAACAAAGCCCGCAAAGCTGATCGGAAAGTCCTGTTCCAAAACCACAAACGCGTGTTAGATAATGGTTCCGTAAACCTCATCTTAACATTTAGCAGCAATATTCCAAGCGTTAACAATATACTAAACCGTCACCATAGTATCCTTCTCCAATCGGAGCGCATGGGACAAATTTTCCCTCAGCCACCGCGGGTAACCTATAGGCGCGCGCGCAACCTGCACGACAATCTAGTTAGGTTAGCAAAGCAGCGCATCCAGGAAACGACTGTGACCCGTGCGATGGTCGCAGGTGTCAAATATGCAAATTAATGCAAAGCACCCAACTACTTAAAAGTACTAATTCCAATTTTTCCGTCAAAATTAATGGTGGTTTCGACTGTAATTCATCTAACGTCATTCATGTCATTCAGTGCGGCATGAGACAAGCACAATACGTTGGTCAGACTAAAACATCATTTCGGATCAGGTTCAACAACCACCGATCTGACGTTACAAAAAAGCCAAACCTCCCGGTCTCTCGCCATTTCAAGCAACCAGGTCATTCACTAAATAATGTGTCACTTTTTATTCTCCAGTCAAGTTTTAGCTCAGATCGGTGCAGGGAACAACGCGAATCTTATCTGATTTACAAATTCCAATCAACCATTAACGAATATCTGGGAACACTTTCAACGGTAAGAAGTCTGGCCGCCTAGATGAGCTACACTTTCTTCCTTTTTGTTTCCTTTCTGGTTTTATTTTTTTATTTTTTTCAGCAAAGTTTGGAGCAGGGGTCACCCTGCCCGGAATTTTCCCCAAAAGCGGACAGTGACCTACGGCGAATGACACCACCACCCGGACTTGACCTTCTGGAATATTCCCGAATCAGGCTCACTGACAAACGCCTGTGGCGTGCCCGTGCCGATTATGACGTCATGTACCAAACCTATTTAAGTAATGTGTAACCAGCTACGCATCTTTTGTCCTGACGAAGACAGTGCCACTGTCGAGACGTCGACCCCTTGCCCATTTTACTTTTTAACGTCTCCCTATGTAATAAACTAGTATTTGTAACTTCCCTGAAATCTGTTTCCGCGTCCGTTTTTGTCCTCTATATAAAGAGGGGAAAAAGCCATTAAAAAATAAGTAAATGACGCTAGACGTGTTTGAAATTCAAACATACAGATTAAGATGGCTTCTATGGCTGCACGTAGAGAAACAGATACAATATATAGATATATAAATATATATATATATATATATATATATACGCCATCAACTTCTGACACCATCCACTCAAACGTTGCCTGCCTGCGTACTGTTGATGAGGCCCAACAAGGCCGAAACAGCTGTCCAGTACTGGCATGGCGACGTTTGAGTTACAAACATATGCTATACGTGCAGCCAAAGAGCTCCGGCTATTTTTTTCCTTATATATATATATACTCATTGAACGATGCGACAACACCAGAGGACACGTGTTTCGCCGTGTTTATATATATAGGGGAGAAAAGACACCAGAGACTGAAGTAGGGAGTGGGGGAAAGTTATTTATTAAACTGGCATTTTAAACTAAGGGTCTGGGGATGTCTACG
Organism: Ornithodoros turicata; assembly: GCF_037126465.1. NCBI lineage: Eukaryota > Metazoa > Arthropoda > Arachnida > Ixodida > Argasidae > Ornithodoros > Ornithodoros turicata. The sequence goes on along the minus strand of NC_088202.1, from coordinate 28,135,577 downwards.
TTTCGGCGGAAGCTCCGCCTTCTTCGGGACTGAGACGAAAATCTATGTAGAAGGTCTTTTAAAATAATATATATATATAAAATATATATAAAAAATATATAAAGAGGGGGGAAAAGCCATTAAAAATAGGTAAATGATGCTAGACGTGTTTGAAATTCAAACTTACAGTTAAGATGGCTTCTATGGCTGCACGTAGAGAAACAGATACTCATTGAGCGATGCGACAGCACCAGAGGACACGTGTTTATATATATATATATAATATATATATCTCTTGAAAAGTTGGAGTTGGATCGGACGGCTACGTAATTATAGTTGAAATAAATGGGAGACAGAAGACGAAAGTAGGGGAAGTAACAAAAAAGGGGTTTATTAAAACTTAAAAATCATAAAAGTTAGGGAGGATGTCTACGTTACAGCGGAAGCTCCGCCTTCTTCGGGACAAAAGAGCTAAATGTGGCCACGAGGCTGATAAGGGGCTTGAGAATGACGTGGTCGGTTGAGGGAAATTCCCGCCACCTGGCGGTTGTCAATTGGGGAAATTCCAGAGCGTTTTTGTGTCAGGTCCAGGAGTGGGGTCATCGTCCTTGTGGGTCAGTGGGGATTTTGATCTGGCTGAAACGAGAAAAGGCAACAGGGTCTTATCTAGGTTGTTAGACTTCTTATTGTTGACAGCATGCCACGCTCCTCGTTAATGGCCGATTGGAATTTGTAAATTAGGTAAGATTCCCGTTGTTCCCGGGAGCGGTCGGAGGTAAAGCTCGACTGGAGAATAAAAACTGAGGCTTCGTTGATTGAATGTTCTGGTTGTTTGAAATGGCGTGAGACTGGAAGATTAGGTTTCTTGGTAACATCCGATCGGTGATTGTTGAATCCAATTCGGAAATAAGTTTTTGTCTGACCCACGTATTGGGCCCGGCATGTGTTGCATTGGATTAGATAGATAACGTTGCATGAGTTACAGTCTACGTCTGCGTTGATCTTGACGGTAAAGTTGGAATTCGTACTTCTGACCGTTTGTGCGGTCTGCATTAACTTGCAAATCTGGCATCTCCTGCCATTACATGGATGACAGCCCGCCGGAGGGCTAGTGGGTTCGCCTACTTTAGAGCGGACCAAGCTATCTTGTAAGTTACGTGTACGTCTGTAAGCGACACGTGGTGGATTAGGAAATATGTTTTTCGTGCGTTCTGACTGGCGAAGGATACTGTGGTGGCGGCTAAGTATGTTGTTAATGTTTGGGATATTTCCGGCGAATGTTACAGTTAAGTTCACGGCATTACTTTCTGATTTGTTTTGTCTTTTTTCCAGTAAGCTTAGACGGTTTGCCTTGCGAGCTCTGTTGAGAGCATCTTGAACTAGATCGGGTGGATACTGACGACCGACAAAGGTTTGTTGCAGCTGTTCTAAATTTCTGTCCAGATCGTCGTCATTCGAGCAGATTCTCTTATACCGAAGGGCTTGACTATAGGGGATGGCCAGTTTCGTGTGGCGAGGATGACAACTATGGAATGACAAGTACTGCTGAGAGTCTGTGGGTTTACGGAACAGATCAGACGTTAAAACCCCATTGGTTAGCTTAATTTGAACATCAAGAAAGCTAACAGTGACGGCAGAATAGGTGTGAGTGAAGTTAATAGAAGTATGGAACTCATTGAAATCGCGTATACATTCCAATAGGCTGTCTTCCGAATGTGGCCAGATCATAAATATATCATCAAGGTAGCGCTTGTATAAAGTGGGTTTGTCCTCACGCGTGCTCAAGAATGCTTCTTCTAGAGAACCCATGAATAGATTTGCATAGTTTGGTGCCATTTTAGTGCCCATAGCGGTGCCGTTGACTTGCAAATAGTGGCCATCGTTAAATTCAAAGTTGTTGTTCTTTAGGATCAGTTCTAGTAGAGTAGATACGACAGATGGATCACAAGAAGAATCAGAGTACTTTGAAAAAGCCGCCTCGGCTGCAGCTATGCCATCATCGTGGGGAATATTGGTATACAGGGAAGAAACATCTAACGTAACTAGGATACTAGATGGGGGTGGCTGACATTGATTTAGTATTTGCAGGAAGTGATTGGTGTCCTTGATGTACGATGGTAGTCGCGGGGGTATGTCCTTAAGAAGATGATCTACGAAACTAGAGAGTTTTTCAGTGGTAGAGTGGGTCAGTTTCAGTGGGTTTTCAGTGGTTTCTGCGAGATTCGCGTTATATTTAGACATAAGGCGATCCTGACCTTATGTCTAAATATAACGCGAATCTCGCAGGTAGTAGTAACATAATTACTCCCTCGTTAGATTCCCAAGGTGAAACCGAACACTGTGACAATCAAAATCCTAACGCTCATGACAACACAACCAATACGTCACCTCAAAATGTTGTTAATTTGTCGTCCCACCCCCTCAGCGATTCTGAACTATCACTTCTTAGCCGTGGGCTTTCATTCTGCCCAAATAATAACAAGGTAGACGAATACCAACTCCATCTCGATTTAGATAATTTTGCCCGACGTATGCGTCTGAAAGAGTATTTTCATGATAAGCCTGATACAACACCCAAACCTTTCAAGCCACCGTGTGAATTTACGCCAGAGCCCAATCGCGAAAAAGCTCTTGATATATATATAAAAGCAGTTCAAAAAGATATAATTACTTCATATAATCCCTCTTCCCGTAAAACCAAACCAAATTTGAGTCAAGCCGAGCAAAGTAGTCTGTCGCATCTTAAAAAATCCAAAAACCTAATAATCAAAAGGGCAGATAAAGGTGGTGCAATTGTCGTAATGAATATGCAGGATTATATCGATGAGGGACTGCGACAATTGGCTTGTGCCACGTTTTACAAAACTTTAGACACTGATCCCACGGAACAGATTGTTTCAGATATCACAAAACATCTAAAGGCATTAAAGGCCGCAAAGAAGATCGATTCGGCGGTATATGAATACCTTCTTCCCCGTAACTCAAAGCCAGGTAGATTCTACCTGCTCCCAAAGATTCATAAACCGGGGAACCCCGGACGTCCAATCGTCTCCTGCAATGGGACAGCCACTGAAAAACTCTCTAGTTTCGTAGATCATCTTCTTAAGGACATACCCCCGCGACTACCATCGTACATCAAGGACACCAATCACTTCCTGCAAATACTAAATCAATGTCAGCCACCCCCATCTAGTCTCCTAGTTACGTTAGATGTTTCTTCCCTGTATACCAATATTCCCCACGATGATGGCATAGCTGCAGCCGAGGCGGCTTTTTCAAAGTACTCTGATTCTTCTTGTGATCCATCTGTCGTATCTACTCTACTAGAACTGATCCTAAAGAACAACAACTTTGAATTTAACGATGGCCACTATTTGCAAGTCAACGGCACCGCTATGGGCACTAAAATGGCACCAAACTATGCAAATCTATTCATGGGTTCACTAGAAGAAGCATTCTTGAGCACGCGTGAGGACAAACCCACTTTATACAAGCGCTACCTTGATGATATATTTATGGTCTGGCCACATTCGGAAGACAGCCTATTGGAATTTATACGCGATTTCAATGAGTTCCATACTTCTATTAACTTCACTCACACCTATTCTGCCGTCACTGTTAGCTTTCTTGATGTTCAAATTAAGCTAACCAATGGAGTTTTAACGTCTGATCTGTTCCGTAAACCCACAGACTCTCAGCAGTACTTGTCATTCCATAGTTGTCATCCTCGCCACACGAAACTGGCCATCCCCTATAGTCAAGCCCTTCGGTATAGGAGAATCTGCTCGAATGACGACGATCTGGACAGAAATTTAGAACAGCTGCAACAAACCTTTGTCGGTCGTCAGTATCCACCCGATCTAGTTCAAGATGCTCTCAACAGAGCTCGCAAGGCAAACCGTCTAAGCTTACTGGAAAAAAGACAAAACAAATCAGAAAGTAATGCCGTGAACTTAACTGTAACATTCGCCGGAAATATCCCAAACATTAACAACATACTTAGCCGCCACCACAGTATCCTTCTCCAGTCAGAACGCACGAAAAACATATTTCTTAATCCACCACGTGTCGCTTACAGACGTACACGTAACTTACAAGATAGCTTGGTCCGCTCTAAAGTAGGCGAACCCACTAGCCCTCCGGCGGGCTGTCATCCATGTAATGGCAGGAGATGCCAGATTTGCAAGTTAATGCAGACCGCACAAACGGTCAGAAGTACGAATTCCAACTTTACCGTCAAGATCAACGCAGACGTAGACTGTAACTCATGCAACGTTATCTATCTAATCCAATGCAACACATGCCGGGCCCAATACGTGGGTCAGACAAAAACTTCTTTCCGAATTAGATTCAACAATCACCGATCGGATGTTACCAAGAAACCTAATCTTCCAGTCTCACGCCATTTCAAACAACCAGAACATTCAATCAACGAAGCCTCAGTTTTTATTCTCCAGTCGAACTTTACCTCCGAGCGCTCCCGGGAACAACGGGAATCTTGCCTAATTTACAAATTCCAATCGGCCATTAACAAGGACCGTGGCACGCTGTCAACAATAAGAAGTCTAACAACCTAGATAAGACCCTGTTGCCTTTTTTCGTTTCAGCCAGATCAAAATCCCCACTGACCCACAAGGACGATGACCCCACTCCTGGACCTGACACAAAAACGCTCTGGAATTTCCCCAATTGACAACCGCCAGGTGGCGGGAATTTCCCCCAACCGACCACGTCATTCTCAAGCCCCTTATCAGCCTCGCGGCCACATTTAGCTCTTTTGTCCCGAAGAAGGCGGAGCTTCCGCCGTAACGTAGACATCCTCCCTAACTTTTATGATTTTTAAGTTTGAATAAACCCCTTTTTTGTTACTTCCTCTACTTTCGTCTTCTGTCTCCCATTTATTTCAACTAAAATATATATATATATATATTTGTAACTTGATGTTAAACCTGAAGAAGTGCAGCCTTCCGCGTGAACGTCTTGTCTCATTAAAATTTACATGCTCTCAACTGCCTTCTCTGTGTTGTGCAAAATCATTATAAGGTGAACATGACTATCCATTTCTTGTCATTAAGATGTTTTTTCTTTTCGTTTGTGCAGTGGTGAGCAACCCTAAGGACACATGCAAGAAAGGGAATCTCTTTGGTTCCTCATCATCTCATGAGGATTCAATGGTTGATGAGCCGTTCATCTTCTCAGGCACATAGAAACTTCAACAAATAATTCATGAAAGCGCCAGTCAGTGCTAGCACCAGGAATTGAACGTGGACCCTCCTCCTGTCAGTAAGGGATGTTACATATCAGGCACTCATTGACTTTTCCTGAATTACTTGTTGACTTTGTCCCGAGAGGGAGCTCGCCACAGCTCATTTGCTAAGCTGTTAATGTTGCGGCTTGTGTTGCGTTTGTCTGTTTGTGTGTTCCAGACTCAGAACAGTTACTTTGGATCAGGTCGGGTACATTTCATTTAGACATGGCAATCAGGAAGTGATGTTTCTCTACACAACTTAGCAGTGGCCTTCCTGCACTACTGCTGCGGCCATTAAGCGTGTATGGGAAGCCGCAAATTATAATCGCTGTACTTTTATTCTGTGCTATGTAATCCTGTCAAGTTCTGTCAAAGGAGCATGTAATGGCATGCGATATAGTAATATAGTTCAGTAGTTCCTTAAAGTGGGAGGAATGGCAGCGTATGAATGCAGGAAGGAAACTGTCGTGTTATGACAAGTGTTTATGTATTGTACATTTAACTACTCATTTTATTTCTTAGCTTTCACCAGCGTATCATGTCAAGCCATGATGTATTAATTTGGAACAGGTTCATTTTCGTAGCCAGAGCAGCTGCTACACATTGAGAATATAGCCCGTGTGTGTTTTTCTTTTCCACCATGCCCCTTTGTTTTCCTCCCTGATGCTACACATGTTAGGGATAGTTTTTTGAACCGGTAGTTCCAGCCGGGTGAGAATTGCTTTTCAAGGGGTTATCACGCTGGCAGATGAAACATATGGTTTAAATTATTTGGTGGACGGGAATTGCGTAGCTTCACACAAAAACTACTACTGCTACGAAGTAAGAGTGGTTTCAAATCTAGCTTTCTTGTGTTGCTGACACTATCACACGAGATGTAGTACCCCCCTTGATCCTTTATATGGGGGTTACGTGCAGTGCAATAAACAGATGCAATTTACAAATCTGTGTTTCCTACTGTGTTGAAATGGGGTAGTTTGCATATGTGAGCCATAGTGAAACACAGACAGCCAAGGACACGCTTTTGATGCCCTGGAGAAACTTGGCAACACATTGTAGGGACTCTGGATGCTCCCTAAATTTCCAGAACACGGAGATCAAGGCTGCGTTTAAACAAGTGGTTAGAGAAATCCAAGACAGATGCATGTGTAAGCAGTCCGCTGTTGGATTTGCTTCTGTCCGAGATACGTTATCCCAAACGGGACGCAAGAGCACACTCAGAGTGACACTACGGCTGCCTGTGGAATAGAATAAGGAGAGGGGGAAGATCTATGACCCTTTTTTCTTGTCCATGATTCTGTTGGTTAAATTGTCATTTGTTTAGCAGCATGTGTGTCTATATTCCACAGTCTGCTAATAAATATATTAGTTGAGAGGCTAGTAGTTGTGTTGTAGCTGTCTCATCCTGTCCTTGGCTGCTTGTGTTTCACTTTGGTCACGTTTGCTATTGCAACAACAACAACAACAACAGAAGAAGACAATAGGAAGGCACGAAAAGAGCGACCTGGAAAGCTGCCTGTTCTAGTGCTCACATGGAGGCAATACAATGAGGTAACATGTTCCATTCGTGAACTGTACATAGTAGTGCAGATTACAATGGCAACCAATTATTAAGATTTTTCTGGAACTATTTTGTCTTTTGGAGCTATGATTGTCCAGCCAATTATTGGAGCTCTATGTGATTCCCCTCTTGAGATATTTTAAGATTGCTGGTCCTGTAGAGTTCTTTAATTTTGAAGCTGTCCTGTGCTAAGGTACAAAAACAGAAGTGTCATTTGAATATATAGGAATAGTTTGTAACTACATTCCTTGTGGACATTTATATTTGCACCGTGTACCAACATTGCTGATTGATGGAACATGTAAATGAAGAGATTAATTTGCTTGTCAAACACTGCAAGAGTCGTCCCCCCCCCCTTTTCTGGAGAGATATTCTCTTTTCACAAGACGTAAGTTGCAAGGCAAGGGGTTGTAGAGGCACAGTGATGGTAGAGTCTAGCATTGTTTTTTGCCACTTCACATATATTCACTGTTATTCGTGCGCACATGTATGACTAGGAAGGTACAGCATGTGCATAAAAAATAATTTTGTATGCAGCCTCACATGTAGTTGAGAAGATTAGATGATGCACTACATATTAGACGTCCAAACAGGTATAATTGTACTTGATGTGCGATGGTTATGCTAAAGCATAACTTCCACGAAGACTCTAGTTACACGGGCCCTGTAAGACTGGCCTTTGCGAATCGCTTGGTAACGTGTCTCTAACTGTAAAGGTAAGAGACAGTCGTGAATGCTGCGGACATGGTTGCATCTTACAAATTGCTTGTCATTTCCTACATGATACATATTAACTACAAAGTGATTTGTGCAATAATTCCTGAGTCTGGAATTAATTCAGAGTCTGACCAGTGATGTCACCCATGACGACAGTCACATAAATTGCCTCTAACACTTTTATACCCCACGGGCTGAGTTGTGAGGGATAAGGTGCACCCCCTGATTTGATTTCTAGGACCTATGCTATTTCCTAACTTTTGAGACTCCCGAAACAACATTTCTAAGTGGCAATATGTGCTCTGGTATTTCTTTCGCGTCTGCATGCTGTGGAATTATACATGGCTTCTAGAGCTTTCGTGTGCATGGTTTCGTGCTACGGTGCTCAAACAAAATCCAAATGTTAGACATGAAATGCAGTAGTTTGTAGCGTGCTACACGACGCAGCATGACATGGGAGTGTGTGATTCAAAGAAAGCTTCTAGAAAGTGCACAGAATCCCACAAAAAGTTTAAAATGTGGTTGGTATTGTGCTTTACGTTGTTTGTCGTTCCATAACATCGTCGTCGGTGTTACTAATTGATAAATCGTACGTAAAACTTGTCCCATAGCATCTTGCTAAAACGGCTGTCGAAACGTCATTCTATTTCCTAAAATCATTGACCCCACACTGGGCAAGCGCTGTAAAGGGACTAACGCAGACGCGACCTGATACAGATTGTCCGAGCTCACAAAACACAAACGGCGAATTCCAGTCACAACATCGCAGAGAGCTTCGTTCACGAAGGAGTTCGCAGCTGCTGCACTGTTTACTCACCGTGGAACCAGTGGAACCAGGCTGTCCCCTATCTTCAAGCAAGCTACGAAAAGCCGTAGCTGAAATCCACTGACAAGTACGAAGGCGCGCACACCTCACAATGCCCGTTCGGGTGCATCTACGTCATAAACATGGCTGCGCCCATGTGTGTTTCGGAATGAATTATCTGTTCTTTTGACATGGTACTGTACCGAACTGGGAAAATGAAGGTGCGTTTTGGGGAGAGTTGGACGTGGGCTTCCAGAATATCACAACCGTTTCGACTATTTGGGATATCGGCATAGCTGACTTTTAAAGTAAATAGTTACGCCTCATGCTTTTTATGATTGCAACTCAATAGCATACCTGGGGAACGCTACACTCAACAGTCCCCTCTGAAGGTACCCAAAGTGCGTTCTGGCTCAACCGGGCAACGAAATGTAGGATAACCTGCGGTTGAAAGTTAGGGAGTGATGTTCAGTTCACCTCCGGCCTGCTATATTACACCATAGGGCAGGGCAAGATATGACCTGGAAGCAGCGCGTAACACACATTGATGTTTTATCAAAGCTCGAAAACGGAGATGTGGACACGCATGATTCTGGTAGAAAATGTTAGAGAAAGACTTTTGCTTTGCAAGTATGAAAAAAAAAAAAAAATCGTACATTGGTATTTCAGTGGTGTGCTTCGCCCATATCAGCGTTACATTTTTAAAATTTTTCTGTATTTCCACAACCCGCACACAAATATTATTCGGGAATATTACTACTACGTTATACAGGGTGTTTCTTTTTATCTGCAATAAATTTTCACAGGGGAGGAAAGGGGAGTTTCCTTAGGGCGGTTCTACATTAGGCATTCGATTACTCGGCGGGGCTGCAACTAGGAATCAAATTTTTTCCTCAGTTGGGGGCTAATTAACAGAGATATTTGAATCGACTTTTTCATTATTGACTTTTGGGGAGCACATTGCAATTGCAATATTAAAGCCTGATCACCAGACGATCCGCTCGAACCACTGATGAGGCACTAAAGTAATCTCAGCGCGTGCTATAGGCCCAAGTATTTCACCTCTGCCGTCCGCTGGAAACAGAAAGTGATCACAAAAAGAGCGACGGTGACGTCGATATGTCCGCCCTCAGAAAAACGTCATACGCGATGTTGGCAAACCCTTATCGCGGTATGTTTCACGATCTTTGTTTTGTTTTTCTTTCTTTCGTTCTTTCATGTGTTCGCAGCCGCTTGCCCTATCAGTCACTCGATCCTGCCGGACACAGCTCTTGCCCTTCTCCGGTACGACAAGCGCTGATATGTAGTGGTGATGCGCAGAGTTCTTTGCAAGCAAAAGGAAAACAAAACAAAACAAAAAAGATCGTGAATCATTACGTTTTTCTGTGACGGTAAGTGAGGGCGGGGATATCGACGTCAAAGTCGCTCTTTTTGTGATCACTTTCTGTTTCCAGCAGACGGCCGAGGTGAAATACTCAGGTACGCAGAACACACTCAGGCTACTTTAGTGCTTCATCAGTGGCTCGAGCGGATCATGTGGTGACCAGGCTTTAATATTGTAATTGCAATGTGCTCCCTAAAGTGAATAATTCATTCAGATCGTGAATCATTACGTTTTTCTGTGACGGTAAGTGAGGGCGGAGATATCGACGTCACCGTCGCTCTTTTTGTGATCACTTTCTGTTTCCAGCAGACGGCCGAGGTGAAATACTCAGGTACGCAGAACACACTCAGGCTACTTTAGTGCTTCATCAGTGGCTCGAGCGGATCATGTGGTGACCAGGCTTTAATATTGTAATTGCAATGTGCTCCCTAAAGTGAATAATTCATTCAGATCGTGAATCATTACGTTTTTCTGTGACGGTAAGTGAGGGCGGAGATATCGACGTCACCGTCGCTCTTTTTGTGATCACTTTCTGTTTCCAGCAGACGGCCGAGGTGAAATACTCAGGTACGCAGAACACACTCAGGCTACTTTAGTGCTTCATCAGTGGCTCGAGCGGATCATGTGGTGACCAGGCTTTAATATTGTAATTGCAATGTGCTCCCTAAAGTGAATAATTCATTCAGATCGTGAATCATTACGTTTTTCTGTGACGGTAAGTGAGGGCGGAGATATCGACGTCACCGTCGCTCTTTTTGTGATCACTTTCTGTTTCCAGCAGACGGCCGAGGTGAAATACTCAGGTACGCAGAACACACTCAGGCTACTTTAGTGCGTCATCAGTGGCTCGAGCGGATCATGTGGTGACCAGGCTTTAATATTATAATTGCAATGTGCTCCCTAAAGTGAATAATTCATTCAGATCGTGAATCATTACGTTTTTCTGTGACGGTAAGTGAGGGCGGAGATATCGACGTCACCGTCGCTCTTTTTGTGATCACTTTCTGTTTCCAGCAGACGGCCGAGGTGAAATACTCAGGTACGCAGAACACACTCAGGCTACTTTAGTGCTTCATCAGTGGCTCGAGCGGATCATGTGGTGACCAGGCTTTAATATTGTAATTGCAATGTGCTCCCTAAAGTGAATAATTCATTCGGATCGTGAATCATTACGTTTTTCTGTGACGGTAAGTGAGGGCGGAGATATCGACGTCACCGTCGCTCTTTTTGTGATCACTTTCTGTTTCCAGCAGACGGCCGAGGTGAAATACTCAGGTACGCAGAACACACTCAGGCTACTTTAGTGCTTCATCAGTGGCTCGAGCGGATCATGTGGTGACCAGGCTTTAATATTGTAATTGCAATGTGCTCCCTAAAGTGAATAATTCATTCAGATCGTGAATCATTACGTTTTTCTGTGACGGTAAGTGAGGGCGGAGATATCGACGCCACCGTCGCTCTTTTTGTGATCACTTTCTGTTTCCAGCAGACGGCCGAGGTGAAATACTCAGGTACGCAGAACACACTCAGGCTACTTTAGTGCTTCATCAGTGGCTCGAGCGGATCATGTGGTGACCAGGCTTTAATATTGTAATTGCAATGTGCTCCCTAAAGTGAATAATTCATTCAGATCGTGAATCATTACGTTTTTCTGTGACGGTAAGTGAGGGCGGAGATATCGACGTCACCGTCGCTCTTTTTGTGATCACTTTCTGTTTCCAGCAGACGGCCGAGGTGAAATACTCAGGTACGCAGAACACACTCAGGCTACTTTAGTGCTTCATCAGTGGCTCGAGCGGATCATATGGTGACCAGGCTTTAATATTGTAATTGCAATGTGCTCCCTAAAGTGAATAATTCATTCAGATCGTGAATCATTACGTTTTTCTGTGACGGTAAGTGAGGGCGGAGATATCGACGTCACCGTCGCGATTTTTGTGATCACTTTCTGTTTCCAGCAGACGGCCGAGGTGAAATACTCAGGTACGCAGAACACACTCAGGCTACTTTAGTGCTTCATCAGTGGCTCGAGCGGATCATGTGGTGACCAGGCTTTAATATTGTAATTGCAATGTGCTCCCTAAAGTGAATAATTCATTCAGATCGTGAATCATTACGTTTTTCTGTGACGGTAAGTGAGGGCGGAGATATCGACGTCACCGTCGCGATTTTTGTGATCACTTTCTGTTTCCAGCAGACGGCCGAGGTGAAGTACTCAGGTACGCAGAACACACTCAGGCTACTTTAGTGCTTCATCAGTGGCTCGAGCGGATCATGTGGTGACCAGGCTTTAATATTGTAATTGCAATGTGCTCCCTAAAGTGAATAATTCATTCAGATCGTGAATCATTACGTTTTTCTGTGACGGTAAGTGAGGGCGGAGATATCGACGTCACCGTCGCGATTTTTGTGATCACTTTCTGTTTCCAGCAGACGGCCGAGGTGAAGTACTCAGGTACGCAGAACACACTCAGGCTACTTTAGTGCTTCATCAGTGGCTCGAGCGGATCATGTGGTGACCAGGCTTTAATATTGTAATTGCAATGTGCTCCCTAAAGTGAATAATTCATTCAGATCGTGAATCATTACGTTTTTCTGTGACGGTAAGTGAGGGCGGAGATATCGACGTCACCGTCGCGATTTTTGTGATCACTTTCTGTTTCCAGCAGAAAGCCGAGGTGAAATACGCAGGTACACCGAGCGCACTCAGACTACTTTAGTGCTTCATCAGGGGCTCGAGCGGATCATGTGGTGACCAGGCTTTAATATTGTAATTGCAATGTGCTCCCTAAAGTGAATAATTCATTCAGATCGTGAATCATTACGTTTTTCTGTGACGGTAAGTGAGGGCGGAGATATCGACGTCACCGTCGCGATTTTTGTGATCACTTTCTGTTTCCAGCAGACGGCCGAGGTGAAATACTCAGGTACGCAGAACACACTCAGGCTACTTTAGTGCTTCATCAGTGGCTCGAGCGGATCATGTGGTGACCAGGCTTTAATATTGTAATTGCAATGTGCTCCCTAAAGTGAATAATTCATTCAGATCGTGAATCATTACGTTTTTCTGTGACGGTAAGTGAGGGCGGAGATATCGACGTCACCGTCGCGATTTTTGTGATCACTTTCTGTTTCCAGCAGACGGCCGAGGTGAAATACTCAGGTACACCGAGCGCACTCAGACTAAGTACTTTAGTGCTTCATCAGGGGCTCGAGCGGATCATGTGGTGACCAGGCTATAATATTGTAATTGCAATGTGCTCCCTAAAGTGAATAATTAAAAAGTTAATGAAAATACATCTGTTAATTAATTCCCTAATTGAGCAATAAATTGGTTTCCTAGTAGCCGCCTCGTCGGGTAATCCAATGCCAAAAGTAAAACCGCCCTAAGGCAACTCCCCATTTTTATGGAGATTTGTTGCAGATCAAAGGAAACACCCTGTGTAAACTCGATATGGATTTCGGATAACTTTTGAGCAAGATCGGTGTGGAGAAAATATGTCCACCAATTCCGGAAAGGCAACGCGAAGTTTGCTCGTGCAGTTTACATAAGCGGTACCCTCTTGCCTTAAAGGGATAGTCGCATCCGGAAGCGTGTTCCGGAACTATTATGGTCATGTTCCCTGTCGTTCGTAACGTACGCCGGCAAATTTTCTCCGCACAAATCCACTTGGTTGACTCGGAAACGATTTTTAAATGTTCGCGCTTCCGGCGCGCACGGCAATCCCCGCAAGGCGCCGACACTGGATGACATCACCCGGATAAACCAACCATCAGGAGGCGCTCCTTCCCGCCGGAGTTCTGTGTGTGTGTCTGAGCGCGCGTCTGACCTTTTTTCTTGTTGTCTTGTCGCGTTTCCTTTGAAGTACTTTGAACCACAGCGTGTGCCCTAGGATTTCACGCCGTTGACGTGCGATTTCACAGCCAGGAAACCGGTGCTACGTGCTCGGGTGCAGAAAGACTTATAACGCGAATCCCGAGCTTACATTTCACCGACCTCGAAATGGCGAAACGAAACGAAAGTGGGAGGCAGCGATCGCCAGCCACTACTGTGGTGTGGCCCAAGGATTGAATGTTTCACGCGTCTGTTCCTGTCATTTCGCCGACGACGCCTATTTTGATGAAGATGTATTGCAAGTTCGGCTTGGGCTACGGCAGAAACAGAAGCGGCTGAAGATTGACGCCGTGCCTACCACATTCGATCAGGAACAAGGGCAGGAACCAGTAACGGAGGTAAGTGACAATTTTGGGTGGTCACAGCTATACGCTGCGATGAAAAATATCAGTTGTCACAGTAAACATCATCGCAAACACCTGGCCTCGCCGCCGATTGTAACGTCACAGTCACACCGGCTACAATGTACACAAATTATTACAATGATTGCAGCATCCTGACGCAATAGTACGCGTACTCTAGAGAAAAAAGATTGGTGTGTTGTTGCTGTGCTAATTGTCGCCAGTATTATGCAGGAGCAACGTAACACTCCCACATGACAGCATTATTCTAATCTTATTGCAGCAAGTGGATGTTTCTACAGTTCATAGTGTAAGCCTGATGGCAGCATTCAGGAATGTGAAAGCATCGCAATCTGTGTTTGGCTACGTCCGAGACACTTGCATCAGTATTCTACTGCAGCCTTGTTGCTAATTTCTGGCTCTATTTCAGGCGGCAGCAAGCACGTCAACGGAATCAACTGGATTTGGTATGTTTTGTCAAGCCACGAAAATATTGCAATTCTTTTTGCACGTCCCACAAAATAATGCATATGTACAAGCCCTGAAAATTGTCGAGTTCTGTGAAAGGAATCTTGTGTGATGCGGCTGCCAGCGTTTATAACGTAATGTCGACAGGAAAATAACTGTGCCAGTGAAATAGGGACCGCAAAGGGGAAGATTTATTTGCATAGTCATTTTTATATTTGTTATTGTACCTGCTAGGCCCTCAACGTATTCTTTTGAGTGTTAACACTCGAGGCCATATTTCAGATGTGGAGGTCATGGCTGAAGCAAGTGCTGGGGACCCACTTCCCACTTTACGGCGCATCTCACAAGGGGGTTGTCATCCCCTGATTCCAGGAAGAGGAAAACAATGGACACAGACTTGCATAGCGTATTGGTACACCGGATATGGATCTGCCAACATGAACCCTCCTAACATACCTGTGGCATTGTACCTGTAACCGCCCAGACTTCACACCACATTAATGTAGAACCGCAGCACAACATAAAATACCTTAGGTTTATTTGCCTCCCATACATAATGGGAGGCAAATACACCTATGCTATTTCGTTATTCCCACTCCGTCATACTCCACTGTACAATAAATCGATACAATTATAGGGTCATTCTTTATTCCCGTCACTACACCGCATTGACAATCTGCACAGAATTCAAAGTATTCCCACCTCGGCACTAACTTAGTGCAGTACAGTCTGGATTTGATGCCAGAGCTACTACTGGCCACGTGTAGTAGTTTTTGCTGTACAGATGGGTAGACAGTCTGTTGACTGCAACTGGAGATACAGAGTGACAAGACAAAACATCCCCCACACTGCAATGACGAAAAGACGAAAATTGCTGCAAGACGAAAATTTTGCTGACATAGACACACTTGGTGTAAATGTGCCCTTGATCATACCCCTTGCCTCCCATCAGAGGTTTAGGAGGATACTATTGGTGTGTGGTGTACGGATAAACCTATCCGTACACCACACACCTATAGTATCCCCAAAAAAACCTCTGATGGGAGGCAAAGGGGATGACCAAGGGCTCATTTACACAAAGTGTGCCTATGTCAGCAAAATTTTTGTCTTGCCACTACATGTCTCCAGTTCCAGCCATCAGTATGCACCAGCTTGTCTCTCTTGTCAAGACACCCTTGCTTCGATGGTCCTAACGCTGATAGCCTTGATAGGACGTAGATGGGAACTCCCTCCTGATGGCTCGGACAACGCATCCAGGAACCTGTCGTCTGTTCCTTGGACCAAGGTATCCCCAGACCATCTCGTGAATGACGAGTATGCCGTGAACCTTAGGCAGCTGGAAAAGACAAATCCACATGAAATTTCTTTTTGTTTAGCATTATATCTTGTGTGCATTTGCATACCTGCCAAATCTCCCACAGTGTCGGAAAGACAATGGCCAGAACAGAAGAACAGACACTATCCCAACCTTGGAGTTCAAAGCCTGTGCATTCCTTTCTTAGTTCCGGGGTCTCCTGCATTTTGAATGTGGAAGGTTGGCAGGTGTGCAACATAGTACAACAGAAAAATGGTTCGCCTCTTTCAGGATGAACCCGATTCCAACAGCTAACTCCCTCCCGAACCAGCTTCCCTCCAATTCCGGCAAAATCCAATTTCTCCCAAAATATATTACTCTTACATTCTTCAGTAACATGCTCCCCCCCCCCCTTTATTGGCACTTCAAATGCTTCTGTTTTCAGACTTGTAAGACTATCCTTCAGAATTCCCACTGGATATCTGTCAATCAGGGTTTTGTGTTGCCAATCAGGCCATGGCTAACTGGCATAATTGAGAGCATGTCGAGACTAGCTGAGGCGACTGTGTTGCTTCACTTTTCCTAATGGAATTGTTGGACCAGGATTCTGGGTCGTTCCACGGCTGTCGGCCACGCTTATGATTTATGGGGGACAAACTTGTGTAGGCCAAAAAGCTGCTGAGAATACACAGTAAACTTTTTTACACTTTTTTGGTGTAAATGGCTTGTCCCATGGCGCACACCTTTTTGGTGTTGCTTTTACGCTCAAATGATGGGTGTTTTCTGATGCACCCTTTAGTTAAGTGTATTCCTAATAAAACACTGTTATAATGGGTGTTTAAAAACAAAAACACCCTTAAAATGGGAGTATTCTATTGAAAACACCCTTTATGATGGAATTATTTGCTAGCAAATATTCCCTCGCAAATAGTGTAATAGGAGCTTCCGCGGCAGCATACCGACACCACTGGCCGAGACATACAGTTCGACGTTCTGGCTTCTATGGCAAGCAGCACCGCGAACGCGGTAGACTTCCAGCCGTGGTTCCATCGTAGAACCTCAACCGGAGTGCAATGCGTCGCAGTGCAATGCGTTAGCTTGTTAACACTGTGGGACCAACGTGAGTGCAGAGGCATAAAGAGACCTGGGGCATCCTCAGTAGCCTATATTGGCGTGTCGGATGTATCATATACTGAAATAAAATTTGTTGGGGCACGTTCGTTACATGTGGTGGGGCGGGAAACGTTTGTAACGGTGGCGGGAATGTGTTTTTACAATTAACACCCACGCTTGCAACGAGTCAAAGGTATAAGCTAAATTTCTAACATCCCTCCCTGTCAAATACTGTGTTTTTAACTCAGGTTATCGTCTATAATGTGGTTACTTGCTGGAGCTGTGAAACCAGCATAATTTTTCTCTCACGATATAAAACACCATTTTTAACACCCTACTCCCAATTCAATTGGGTGTAAAAAAGGTGCATTGAAAGGAAAACACCTGCTTCAACACCCCACGTTACACCCATAATGATCCACATTGGATAAGACGTGGTGTATGTCGATATTACACCTTTAGTAATGCACTTTTTGCACTCTTTGTGGAATAGAAAAGGGTGTTTTTATAAGAATACACCTTATTAGAGCAAATGAAGGTGTAAAATGATTTACTGTGTAGCCGCCCTTTTGTATACAACCCCTGTCCACTTTAGGTTCGACAATTTGCGTAACCAACAACACCCGACTAGCACCCGAGTTTACCCTTCCGAATCTTGATGGGAGGTCATTTAAAGGGACGGTCTCGTACACCCTGGCCTACCACAAAGCGTACCATTCGATTCCTCATTGCTGAAAACGTAATACTGTGAATTCGCTCGTCCAGAGTCGTCACGGTTATTAAATAAACGAATTAAGTTGATAAGAACAGCGCCAGCACATCGCGATTTCTGTTGGCAACAGCAATATCCGCTACGATGGCAGACCGCTTATTGGATGAACAAATCGTCTGCTCTCGCGCCTTTTTGCAGCGGTGAGAGCAGACGACTTCCAAAAGGTGCTCGAGGATCACGGCGACGGCAATAAATTTGCTGCATGTGGTCTGGTCAAACGAAAGACGCGTATTGTAAAATGTGGCCGAACAACAATGTCAATACGTCTCGCATCTTCATTTCGAGCGGGAGTTTACGTGGATGACTCCACCTAATAAAGGCAGTTGACGCTTATTTACTAACTTGTCTCGTATCGTTCGGCATTTTGAGCACTTCTATTTTTTCTTACCTGCGAAAAGAATATTCCGTATGGAAGTGGTGGAAACGTAACCCGGATGTATAACAACTCTTATGTCGACGACAATGTGACGAAAGTGGATATAGAAAAGCACCTGTTGGGAGTCACATACTCGAAGCATCTTCAACAAAATGTCTGATTGTCACACGCGTGCGCAGGGGCGTATCCATGGAAGATCCTCAGGGGAGGCCCCCACTGAAAAAAAGAGAGAAGACGGGGGGGGGGGGGGGTCGCTATGTAGCAGGAAAATTCGCCATGCGGCAGGAAAATCTGCCGTTATGAGGGGTAGAGGTATGTCTCGGGGGGGGGGGGCCCTCCCCTGGATCCGCCCATGCGCGTGCGTGTACTCCGCACGTTTCGTTCACGATGCATATGAGGTAAGAGACGTTCTGCGGGCACGATATGTATGGGACGGCGCCGGACGCAGCTCAAACTAAAAGATGTCGACCGTCACACAGTCAACTGTTAGCGGCAACGGTGCCCAAAGAACTGGATACGGGCAGTATTGAAATGTTGGTATTACTTTGTTGATCATAGCTAAAAGTGATGTGTACAGAAATTGTCGGCACCGCACGAAACGGCAGTCCCGCGTACCTCGGTAGTATTGCGAGAAGGAAGTGCTTGATCCAGCAGGCTACATCAGTTTGTTTTGCATATAGCCTCTCTTAGGTATTATCCCTACCGGAGCAGTATATCGCCAAACTATGCTCAATAATGTTGTCTTGTACCCCTTCAGTAGCTGACACTAACTGATGAGAGTGGCACTCATTCCTGTGCCAGAATCAACACCTATTAATGGGTCACAAATATAACAACCCCAATTCGCAGGCTTCACAGCTCTATTTAATTTTTCCCTGCACACTGCTGATGTGAGAAAAGTATTGCATAAGTTATATCCACAAATCAGTGTTGTGATTATATGATGTTCAAGCAGCAAAAGACAAGACAACCTTGTTGACAGGACAGGACGACAGGTTGCTCAGAGCTTGCTGCTTGAACATCATTATGACCACCCGATACCAACAACCCAATTTTAACACAATTGGTCAGTGCTGTGGACGTACATTACAATAAGGGACAATAAAAGATGACTACATAAACACTCAACTTCCGCAACCTTTATATTCAACGTGCTGGACATGTTAGTCTGCAACCCCTGATATCGAATCAAAATGTGAGCCAGTATGGGCTCATGAACACACCGGTGTAACATGAGCAAAAATAAGACTGACAACATGTCGACATGTTGCAAACCGCTGTTCCATCTTACAAATTTGTCATGCACGTCTAGGTATTTTTCATATTTTTTAAACATTTACACATCTTTCATATCAACATGCTGGACATCTTAGTGTGCAACCCCTGACACAATCAAAATCTGAGCCAGTATGGGCTCATGAACACACCGGTGTAGCATGAGCAAAAATAAGACTGACGACATGCCGACAAGTTGCAAACCGCTGTTCCATCTTACAAATTTGTCATGCACGTCTAGGTATTTTTGATATTTGTGAAAGTTTTTCAACATTTCCAAATCTTTAATATTCAACGTGCTGGACATCTTAGTGCGCAACCCCTGACACAACCAAAATCTGAGCCAGTATGGGCTCATGAACACACCGGTGTAGCATGAGCAAAAATAGGACTGACGACATGTAGACATGTTGCAAACCGCTTTTCCATCTTACTAATTTGTCATGCACGTCTAGGTATTTTTGATATTTTTGAAAGTTTTGAAACATTTCCACATCTTTTATATTCAACGTACTGGACATCTTAGTGCGCAACCCCTGACACAACCAAAATCTGAGCCATGTTACGACCTGGCTGCCACGCCATGTTTGTCTCCCCCCTCGTCGTTGGTCAGCCATGTTCCCGTCAGCGAGCTTCCCCATTCACCCAAAAGGGGAAGGAGATCAAGGTCGTCTTCCTGGAACTCGCCGCGGCTGGTGACCTCCTTCTCACGGACGGAGACTACTTAAGCGGCCCCTTTGTCCCTGTTGGGAGCTTTTCACTTTCACTTGTCACGATGTAAATATATTCCGTTCTTGTCAACTCACTTTTGCCTCGTCTGAGTTCTGCCTGGGTGCTGGAAACCTCGACCAAGCTACCGACTGTCGCAAGACTTAACAGCCAGTATGGGCTCATGAACACACCGGTGTAGCATGAGCAAAAATAGGACTGACGACATGTAGACAAGTTGCAAACCGCTGTTCCATCTTACAAATCTGTCATGCACGTCTAGGTATTTTTGATATTTTTGAAAGTTTTCAAACATTTCCAAATCTTTTATATTTAACGTGCTGGACATCTTAATGCGCAACCCCTGACACAACCAAAATCTGAGCCAGTATGGGCTCATGAACACACCGGTGTAGCATGAGCAAAAATAAGACTGACGACATGCCGACAAGTTGCAAACCGCTGTTCCATCTTACAAATCTGTCATGCACGTCTAGGTATTTTTGATATTTTTGAAAGTTTTCAAACATTTCCAAATCTTTTATATTTAACGTGCTGGACATCTTAATGCGCAACCCCTGACACAACCAAAATCTGAGCCAGTATGGGCTCATGAACACACCGGTGTAGCATGAGCAAAAATAAGACTGACGACATGCCGACAAGTTGCAAACCGCTGTTCCATCTCACAAATTTGTCATAGACGTCTAGGTATCTTTGATATTTTTGAAAGTTTTTAAATATTTCCACATCTTTTATATTCAACGTGCTGGACATCTTAGTGTGCAACCCCTGACACAATCAAAATGTGAGCCAGTATGGGCTCATGAACACACCGGTGTAACATGAGCAACAATAAGCCAGACGACATGTAAACATGTTGCAAACCGCTGTTCCATCTTACAAATTTGTCATGGACGTCTAAGTATTTTTGATATTTTTGAAAGTATTTAAACATTTCCAAATCTTTTATATTCAACGTGCTGGACATCTTAGTGTGCAACCCCTGACACAATCAAAATCTGAGCCAGTATGGGCTCATGAACACACACGCCATAATATTAGCAAAAATACGGCTGTTCCATCTTGCACATTCATAATGCACGTCTAGGTATTTTTGATATGACATATTATAATCATCAATGATGATAAGGGCTTATTCGACGCACAAGCATGGTCTTTGATGCAGATATGTTGGATGGTCCTGAAAAGGGCTTTTTTTTTTCATAGGCCAGGGGTAATTGAAGACGTTGACATAGATCAGCTTATCCTCGATTTTGTCATTTGCTCCAGGTGTAATGACATGAATGGAAAGCCTTCACTTATCACGTTGACAACCTCATGCCGCTTGCGGGAATGGATAGAGAGAGCAACTTTCTTCAGCAGTGTATCCAAGTTCTGACACATATATGACGAAATGCCCAAATCTGAAATTTTGCATAACGTACCATGAAACACACATTTTTATATGCAAATAAAAAGCTGCGCAAGAAAAACAAACCTTACAACACCTTTCAGGAGAATACAACACCATGTGTACGTGACGGATCGAAACAGGTTCCGGATTGTGCGCACAACACATGCTTGTATTGGCGAGCAGTGGCTACACACACACCTGCAATTTTTGTACAATTTAGAATGGTGTCACGATCAGGCGGAACATATATACGCAAAAAAGTGCGCTTTTATGGATGAGTCTTACCCGTCAGTCGATTCCGGATCATCCACTACTTTCACTGGCTAACCACGTTGTTGTGGCAAAGGGTCAGTAGCTAAAGGTTCATCGACGTCCCCCGTTCTTCAATCGATCGGCGCCGATGAGCTCATCTCCACCGCTTAGTGACAGGGACCCGTCACTATCGCTAAATTTGCTATCAGACATTACGACGTCGCGCGTGACAACTTCCAAGCGCAAAGCGCATACACCTCCGACTGTATTGTGCATTGCGCTTCGGTCGCCCAATGGGCGACCTGCCACCATAAATACCATAACCACGTCACATGTGACGTTGCATGAGAGGGAGTTGAATCCAGCTGCGACTTCCGTCGTCTGCTGTCACGGCATATTCCTTCAAATTTCTCGAAAACCACTTCGTTGTTCTGGTTGAAACTTCGCGACTGTGTTTCTGTAGCACTCGTGAATATAATTTCAGCTAAGTTTCGGAATCGCTCGATCTGTACGAGACCGTCCCTTTAAACCGAAAAAATCATTACGGTCGTAATCATAGCAAACGGAAGAGCACTGCAGCAGGCTTACCTGTGGTCCTGGGGATTGAGTCGCCTAAAATGTTGATCATAGCGGCAGAATTGAGGCGCGTACACCACTAGAAGCTCCCTACGGAGGCAGATGTCCCTGAGTAATGGGTGTTGTGTTATGCACTGCACGGCGGCACTGTTGCACATTTCTACCACCCTGGCAACAGAATGGCAACACAGGCGCTCGTCGGGCTCCTGTGGGTCGCAGACTCCACATACACACCTGCCGACAACAATTTCAACATTCTAAACTATTTCGCACATCCGACGGCGACCATGCAAAGAGATACGTCACCTGAAAATGTCATCCCGCGGGTTAGCCACAGCCGCATCTCGTGCATGGTCGGCGGGTTCCAGAGGCATTGGGTCCGTAGAGTATGGGTCATCATCCAGCATTAACTCGTCGCCGCTACCGCTTACGTGTTCGTCAGAATCTCCCCCAGACAGAGAAACATCACTCTCGTTGTCAGACTCCATGTTTCCTACCTTCGCCTTCGCTTCGCGATCGGCAAACAGGCGCGCGGCTCGCATTTACCCAGGGCGCGCGCTGATTGGCCTTATCCGGGTGACGTTTGCTCCCACTTTTAGAGAGCAAGGGCGCAAGGATTCCGGTTTCCTTTTCATCGGATTGCGCGAAAAGTACGCCGCGGATCGAAATGGTATTTTCGGGCCCATTTTAGTGGTCGGCAAGGAATTAGAATTCGCATTAGTTTCGAAATTGACCTCGGAGAATGCGACTGTCCCTTTAACACATACGTTTGTTCTGCGCCATGCACGCGTTCGTTATTGTGGAGGATGTTATGACGCAGAATGTGTCTGGGACACATTTTCATGTGATTCCTTGTTTAGTATAGATGGTCTAGCGCTGCATCTTGTCTATCAGAAGCACTTGGGCATGTGTCAGGTTTTAAATGAGATCATATGCGAAAGAGTCTTACCCGAGACAGTGCCTTATTGCTGATCTCATACTTCATGAAAATCGTCTTCCCACACATTCCTATAAACTTTGACATGTATGCAGCACTTCTTGATGCCATGACCACGCCTTTAACGAAATGTAAAAAAGTCCGGAACTTTGTTAGGATGCAGTAGCAGTAAATGGAACATCTTTATAACTATATACAGTCGACCCCCGTTTATCCGAACTTCATATATCCGGATCCAGCGGTATCCGGACAAAAGGCACGGGAACTGATTTTCCTCCATGTATTTTGTTCTCGCTTATCCGGACTTCACCTTCTGGACTCGGACAAGAATTCCAGGGAACGAAAGTCAAAATTTCTTGTAATCCAGCTTCAGTTATCCGGACTACCGTGAGTAAGAGGAGACGCTGACCGCGCTTCGTCACCCTTTCGCTGTGTTGGGGTTATTCCCGTCACACGTCACGGACCTACATTCCTTCGTAGGGGAAAGAACCGTGCACGATGTCCTTTTCTATTGTGATATTGTGTGATTGTTGATGTTCTTTTCTATTTATGTGCATTGGGTCACGTTGACCAGTCGAGTCATTTGCAAATATCTCGAGCAACTGTGCGGTTCTAGAGGGGAAATCTCCAACCCGAGGGCCTGCTGCTTACGGCCCGTTGGCCGATGAAGACATTCCCCTAGCTGGGCTGCTATCCCTGATGCAGAGGCTCACTGCGACTGCCGTAGATGATGCTGCGGTTTCTGACTACGTTGACGTTGATGAGGATGAGGACGCGTGTGCAGCTATGACTGATGACGGTGTGATTGCTGCTGTTGCCTCCGATGATGTGCAGCAAGACGGTGCCGATGACGCCAGTGAGAAACAAGGATCAAACATTGACACTTTGCGTCCGCACTGACATTCTTCGAGCAGCGCAACAGCGTGGCTCAACTCTATGCAACTAGCAAAAGTTTGCAGGAATCGAGTGCCTACACCACTATGTAACAGCTGTCATTGACGAGATTTCTGTGTTTTAACTAAACCTCGCTCTGTAGGCCGTTTCTATTCGGTCGTATCATTTATCCGTATGCTCCGGTATCCGGATGATTTCGCCGGGAACGGCACCGTCCGGATAAACGGGGGTCGACTGTATAATGAATTGGGGCTTTACGTCGCGAGACAACTGCGATCGGTATAACTATATGGTTGACGTGGCGCTAGACGAGGTAAAATTTTAACTAATGCGCTTCCCTCGTTCACCCGATTTGACCGACAACGCATTTCACAATATAAAGTTGCATTTGTTACAGGTCCGACCAACAATTCATCGCAGCAACTCTGAGCAAGATGAAACTAACCTAAGATGTCTACCAAATTATGTACTGCTACGGAATATCTGTCCAAAATCCGAATCCTTTTTTGAAAAGATGATCACAGTTGTCGCTCGACCTGACACCACGGATTATCATTATTGTCCTTGCAAAATGTCTCCTCTTCAGTGCATAAGCGTTTTCTTTCTTCTTTATCGGAAAACCTGTGCAGAGAGTCGAACCGAACCTGAACCGAAACCCTTATTACAGAGTTTTTGGAAAACGTTTTCACGATAACGTTTCCGAAAACATGATAAGCCAATTGTCTGTATTAAGGAAGATGTGGATAAACAGATGGGCACGTGCTTATCCCCGAGCTAAGGGGTCGGGTATTCTTATTATTTTGGGGGTTTTGTTCAGTAAACGTTTTGCTCCGGCTCCGCTCGTCTGGCTCTTCCTCTACACCAATTTGCTGCCGAAACCCAAGAACCCCTGCTAGGTACTTGAGAGTGGAGGACATTCACAGGTCAGCACGATGACGGAGACGTCACAGGAATCGACTACGAGGGTTTTGCTCCTGCAAAAGAGAAAGTCGTTTCGACAGAGATTGACCACGGTACTAAATTAAGCCGAGCAAGCTATGCAGGTCGTCGACAGCTCTCAGGATCACACCACTCGTTGTGAGGTACTGCTTGAGCATATCGTCAAATTCTCCGCCAGGCAGGATGATGTTGACAGCAAGTTGGAGCCTATGTTTACGGTCGAGGAGGTTGAAGCAGAATTTGAGAGAATTATCGATTCTCAAGACCGGGTAACCACCATCATCTGCTTACTGAAGAAACATATCGTCGCGCAGCCTTCGAGAGCTGGTTCCATACTGGAGTCCAGAAACCCGGGTGAGCTGGCGCTTCCTATTGGAGAACGTAGTCCGGGTCGCCCAAGTCAACATCGAACTGCAGGAGATGGCCGTCACAGACCGCAGTTACCGAAGTTGGAACTCCTTAAATATAATGGCATTCAAGAGCACTGGCAGTAATTAATAACGGGAGATATGTATGACACTGCGGTCAAGATGATCAAGGAAAGGTTTGGAAATCCAAACACGCTGATACAGTTTCATCTGACGCGGTTGCTAGGTCTTCAGCCAGTCCGCTCCTCCCGCAATGTTCTCGAACTGAGACGCCTCCACGACACGGTGAAGACTCATATGAGGAGTCTAGAAGCGTTGTGTAGTACCTCAGAGTCGTTCTGCTCTCTAGTGTTCGTACCTTCCTCGGAACCACGGAACCTTCTTCGTCTGGTTCTGTGTAGTCTCCGTTGTAGAGTTCCCCTTTTCAGGCGTTACTGGGACCCACTTCTTTATCTTTATGCCTGCCTTTTCGAATATGCTCAGCGTTTCCTCATGAAGTGTCTTGGCATTTTCTGATGTGCTGACGCTGACCACTAAATCGTCCACGTAAAAGGATTGCTCCAAGAGCGTAGCAGTCTGCAAGTAATCTTTCTCTGCTTGCTGTATATGATGCTGAATGGTCGCGTGCAGCAGAAACGGACTAGATCGTGCTCCGAATGGCACTCGTGTCATGCGCCATGTCTCAATAGACGGTAGAGGTTGTTCTGCGATCGCCGTCGAAGCGTACCATAGGAAGCGCAGAGCATCTGTATATTGTTTTGTGAAGTGCAATCTGCAAGAAAGCTTTCTCGATGTCTGCCACCATACCTATGCGATGCATTCGAAACCTTAAGGGCAGAGAAAGGATGTCAGAGTTCAAATTTGGTCCGGCATGCAGAACGTCGTTCATGGATATTAAACGCGGAGCACTCGATGAGGCGTCGAATACAATTCTGACTTTCGTAGTCTCTCTCACGAGTCTGATAACTGCATGATGTGGCATGTAATATTCCGGGCCAGCAACAGCCTGATCTCTTTCTAGACCTGATTCGGCGACATCACGTTGCTGATACCTGCTTGAGCGACAGCGATAAAGAGTCGGAGGGCGCTTACGATTTTCTGAAACTCCCTATGAACCCGTGGGAGCTAGTAAGGAGCAACCACACTGGGACAGAAGTCCGATGGGGCCACAGTTTATTCCTGGAATGAGCGAGCGAGAATGATGATCGAGATCGTGTGCGTGAAAAGGGTATGCTGTCGGAAAGCTTCTGGGACGAAAGGACGAGGAGAGCCCGTTGAGACATCGCAGGCTAAGGTAACATCTGCGTTAGGGATGTGCACGTCCTGGAACTCCAAAGACAATGGGATGCGCGACGTCGGCCACGAAGAAAATCCAGCGGAACGTTCTCCGCAAGCCAAAGTCGAGAGTGAGCGAACGTTGTCCGTACGTCTTGATGGGGCTCTTGTTGGCGGCTTGTAGAGAAGGACCGGTGTAAATGCGGCGGCGGTCAATGGATGAGGCGGGGATAACACTGACCGCGGCGCCGGTGTCGACGAGAAATCGAATTTTCGAGGGATAATCGGTGATAAAGAAGAGGCGACCGTGGTGAGGACCGGCAACAGCGGTCGCACCTAGTTGCCAGGGCTGGTGTTTTCTTGGAAGATGCAGGGTTCCAGGAACTTAGTCGCTGCTTTGCCGAAACGCTCATGATACCAGCAGAGCTGGAAATGTGGCGTGCGCCTGGGCGAGAAACGACGGCTGGGTGAGAAACGGAAACGCGGACGGAATGAACGTCGAGGACTTGGAGACCTGGGGCGAGCGGAGATTGCCGCTAACTGCGTCTTGAGTACTGCGATTTCGTCTTCTAGCCGATGGGAAGGGGCTGAATCTGGGGCGGAGCTGGGTATGGATAAGCGGGACAGCGCGGAGTAGAGCTGGCGAACCTCTTCGCGGAGCGAGTCGCAATTACAGCAGGTTGCAGTAGTTGCAGCAGGTTGCACAGCTCCTGCTGTGCAGGGCGCTTGTGCGGAAGGCTGCAAATCGCAAGCAATCGTGTGGGAGGCTCCGAAAGGCGGTGTCGCTTCCATAATCCGGTCCGCGAGCTCTGACAACCCGCGAAGGGGAACAGTGGGAGAGGCTGAGAGAATCATCTGGACGGTGTGAGGAAGTCGCTGGAGAAGCAGTTCTCGCAAAATCGACTCGTCTAGCGCTGAGGACTTGTCTCCGAGTAGCTGATACATCCGCCTCAGAAATTGGGTCGGCTTACGATCACCTAATTCCTCGGTAGTGAGCAGCTGCCGCAGACGTTGTTGCTGGGACTCGGACAAGTGTTTGATAATTTGCTGCTTCAGAGTATCGTAAGGGTTGTCGGAGGGAGGGTTCGTCACGATGTCCCGGACCTCCGCCATGACTGAGGCAGACAAAGCAGTAAGGGCGGCGTAGTACTTCGTGTGCTGGCTGGTGATGTGTCGCTTGGTGAATTCGGCCTCGGCCAGGACAAACCAGAGGGCTGGGTCGTTGTGCCAAAAGCTTGGCAGTTTGATGTCGGTAAAGTTGACCTGGGCAGAACCAGTGGCCGGATTGTGATCGCCTTGGTGTTGGTCCATGGCTTAATCTTGGTTGCAGGAAGGAGCGAAACGTCCGGGTCACCAAATATGTGGGAGCTAGTAAGGAGCAACCACACTGGGACAGAGGTCCGATGGGGCGACAGTTTATTCCCGGAATGAGCGAGCGAGAATGATGATCGAGATCGTGTGCGTGAAAAGGGCATGCTGTCCGTCTTCTTTTACGGTAGGTGGCCGCCACAAACCGTTAGCTGTAGCTGAACCGGAACTAACCAATTAAAAAAATCGGTAACCGGTTAAAAAAAAACGGTTCACACCTACCGGAATTACCGGCTGTGGGAGAAATTGAAATTATGCTACATAGAGTGTGACTGATGTATGCCAACGATTTTCATATATGCTACACTTTAAGAACGAATGAGTTGTAGCATCAGAAAGGAGCGTCGGAAAAGACGATGCACAAAGGACTAAATTTACTCTGTGTGAATATATTTAGTCCTTTTGGGGACTAAATGAGTTGCCACAACCATTAGCCCCTTTCTGCACGAAATGCATGGGGCTAAAAGAATACTTTGAATTAAACCGTGAACCGTGATATATCGAGCTAGACTGGATCTTGTGACATACTACAAGACAATCTGCCAAGGAAGAACCGCCATTTCTTACTCTGTGGGCAAAAGAAATTGCGTAATTATATAGCTTTGTTCCGTCGAATTCACAAAGTGTACATACTTACGGAGATTGTTGCATTCAGGGGACCATTTGTGAAGTTTACAGAAACTGTCCCGGGGAGTTAATTTCAGGGTCATTGGACTAAAATGAGGCGTAATTGTTATCTAGGGAGCGAGAAGATGCAATTACTCTCCAGTTTACTCTTTTTGTTTCTTAATTTCTTAATTCACAGGTGATGGTGGTGCCGATTTGGAGTAGATGGTGGCGGTCTTTGCGATCGGTTGATCCATGAGCAGAACATCACCGTTTAGTACACTCAGGACCAATCACTACACAGACAAAAGTTGCATGTTAAGGGGGTGCTGGCACAATTTGAAAGCATCAAAGTTATGTTTGTGATTTGCTACTAAAGTAGGGTTGTACGCATTTCACTTACAATTGAAATACGCAAGGTGTCAACGAATGGTACGGCCCCTGTTCTAACTTCTCAGATGACATTCTAATTGGCAGTTGACTCTGATCGTGAAGGAGGAGATCATCTGATTGAATAGTGCACATTCCTCGTACTCCGTGTTAATCCATCCAAAACAATCCGACATGAGCATTGCAGCCGCACGTACCGCGGCTAACTTCATTTCGATAGAGAGAAGTTGACATTATTGAACGGGTTCGTCAACCAAACCGTTTAGAATTAACCGGTTTGAACAGCTATATGGTTGCCTTCAGGAGCTGAATCGGAACCGAACCCTTATGGTCTCACCCAAACCCAAACCAAAAACATTTTCGGTTCGACTCTCTGTCTGCATTGGAGAGAGAGAGAGCGAGAACAAACAAAAAAGAACGGACTCCACAATCATGACATGTAGCCTGTAGCTAATCTTTTGCCTGGTGCTAACCTCGAGAACCGATTATAACCGAGTTATCAAAACAGTTTGTTCAAAACTCCGATCTGGCTGCGACATATCTGCATTGGTTGAACGAAAGCTCGCTATTTGAAACTTCCCCACCATGAAGGCTTACCTGCAGGCTTTCCACATGCATCGAACCTGTTGCCAACATTTTGCTGCGTCAAGACAGCGATGTAGAGAATCACATGCCACATCTTTCCCATAGTCTCTTACTGACTATAGGCCAGCAGGAAAAGATGACAATGCCCACACGTTGGCGGCCCTCCGATATAGTTCACGCGCCCTAGAACAATAGAGGAAGTGCCATGTTTGAACAGCTATGCAGCCGAGGACGGGGATCTAGGTCAGCTTGAGGCCAGTGCATCGAAGCAACTCTACGAAAACCATAAGATAACCGTTCATACGACGACCTCAGAATATCAATTGCCATCATTGTTCTGTAGGTAGACTTTACTGGACGAAACGAGTTTAAATACACGTGACCCATCAGTTTGTATACAAAGAATTGATAGCGAACACAACGTCGAAGCCCGTCACTGTTCTACACAATATCTTGTGCCAACTCAGAGCTTGCTACGTCATCCTAAGATATTCTTGCAAGACGGGCGTGCGGCAGTACGTCGTCTACCGAATTCCACTACACTTGGGCAATGTGTATATAGGACAAACCGGCAGCTGTGTTAATGTTAGGGTACATTTATGCTGCAGCATCGCTGCTCGCTGCTCGCTGCAGCTTCAAGCACATCGCTGCTCGCATAACCGCTAGGGTGCGTTTACCCTGCAGATTGGTCAAGATGCTGCTCGCTTTCGCTATATCAGTCGCCTAGCAGCGTTCACTATGGAAAGATGGAAACGAGGAAAAGTGGGAAGGAGGAAACCGACTTCATCACAACCAATCGCAGGTCGGATTTCAAGACGCCAGTCATCAATGATACCAGGAAGACAAACATGTTTACATTCCTAGGTGCAGCGAGCAGAGCGGCATGCAGCGGCGAGGATAAGCGAGCAGCCAGGCTGCAGGGTAAATGCACCAACAGAAAGCTCTGTGTTTGACCTGTCATCGCCAGAAGTCAGGTAGTCCCCGGGCATGTTCAAACATGTTTGGCAGCATTGTTGTGGCGATGATCATGGCGTGCATCTTTGGCAAGCAGCGATGCTGCAGCATGAACGCGCCCACAGAGATACATGTGTTTGTTTCGTCATCGCCAAACAGCGATGTGCCATGTGCCAGCAGCGATGCTGCAGCATAAATGTACCCTAAATGTACCCCTAGGCTCCAGCAGCACTGTGCATCCATGAAGAGGACACCATCAGGACACCTCCCACTACACTTGCGTGACTGTGGGTGCACACGTGGTTGTTCTAGTGAAAGGGCTCGCCGTTGTCCGCCTCACAGAGGTCAGCAACGTCACGACTGACGCCATGGGGGAATGTGCGTCCTGGGCCGACTTCTAAGGGAACTGTGCCGACATATGTCTGAAAGCATCAGAGGAAAACCCAGGAAAAACCCCAGCCAGCATAGCCGGCACCTGGATTCGAACCCGGGTAACCTCCCAGTCTCGACGTGATATGGCCACCACGCTAACCACTGAGTCACGGGTGCACGCCGGTCTTTACAGAAACAGATATTTCAGAAAAGCACAATCAACAAATCACAAGCAAAATCACAGAAGCCTTTTTCATTGCTACGCACGAAGACGGTCGACGTGTCGGCACGCCATTACTGAACCTATCTCACGCGGAGATAGAATATCTTAGGATGACGTAGCAAGCTCTGAGCTGGCACAAGATATTCTGTAGAAGAGTGACGGGCTTGAACGTTGTGTTCGCTATCAATCCTTTGTATACAAACTGATGGGTCACGTGTATTTAAGCTCGTATCGCTCTATCTGTTGAAAGTTAGCACTCATCCGTGTCGTCGTTCTTCTGTCCCCATTTTTTTGCTGTCTAAACACAATGAATTCGTACCAACTACCATGCCTTCAAACGCTTGTTCAGTAGATCTCACTGTCTTCAAAGGAACAGGGCGATTGGATTATCATGTTTTCGAAACCATTATCGTGAACACCTTCCCCCCCAAGCAGCACAATGTACTGAAAGTCGAGTGCAATAGGGGTGGACGGGTAGGTAGAACGACCTTGAACAGACTCGTGAAACTAAAGAACGTTGATAAGACACATACCATCCACCCCTATTGCACTCGACTTTCAGTACATTGTGCTGCTTGGGCCACTACTAAAACTCCATATTTTTCGCTACCTTAACACCCCCCCCCCCCCCCATAAAGGTGTGTATAACACTTTATCTCTCTCACACACGAAGAAGGTGACATATGTGTTAACTAGCATCAGTGTACACACCGCGCGCCATGCGCTACGTTTCACGTCGGAGTGGGAAACCCTCGGAAACACTCATAGTACGAGCGTAGCGCGTAATTCTGGTGGGCAAGACAGCCTTCAATGTCGCGGGTCACAAAAGCTTCTTCCCTTGGCATCCAGTCCGAGACGTCACGTCATCTACCCAATAGTGTGCCACACGCCTGATGTCGTTTTTTTTCTCTCTCTTTCTTTGTTTTTTGCGTTAGTATTTGGCGCCGTGCATCTCGCATCTAACACATTCGACCGGTCGCCTTGCTTGTGCCTTGTAGCAGGCGATTCTCGGAAGCCAAGAAAAGTGCTCGGATGATCTGCCGTCACAACACGCCAGAAGAAGCTGTGAGAGTGCGCCACCGCTGCGTGCTTTTCAATAAACAAATATTCTCAGGAAATACGCGCTTCACAACGGAAATATTTCCAAGGGTAATATGTTCATATAACATGGTCAAAAATATTAGTTCGAGGTGTCTTCCATGCTCCTTTAAGAGAGCGTTGCTCTAGTCTACAAATGACTTCCTTGAGAAGTGTTTCTCGGACGATCCTAATCGTGAACCTAATACTACGTAAATAGAAGTTAATAAAAACGCGCCTAGATGCGTCAAAGAACCATATTTCCACCTGCTTTTCGATAGATTTGTAGAGAAATATCAATAAGTCGCGTTATTCTGTTCCTAGCCATCCCCACACCCCGCACCGAAAAAATGCGCTACCGCTACCTGTCCCGCATAACATGAGGTAGTCAACGGGCGCTGGTGTCGACACGCTGACTCTTATAATGGCGTGGCCTCTTTCTCACACCAAGCATGCCTGTGGGCTTCAGAAGCTTCTGGAATCTGGTATATTCTATGCTCAATGCTCACTCACGCTGCATTCCTGTTGAGTGCGGGTTCTGTTATGTGGGTCAATCAGGTCTATGCTTGAATCTTCGCCTTTTAGAACACAGCCGTAGTACCCAGAAGAGTTTTGTGTCTAGTGAACTTGTAGCCCACATCAGGGAATGTCATCAGACATCAGAAGGCTGTCAGCATGTATTCAGTGACACTTCACTTCTGCGTACGGGAAGGAACAAATGGAAGCGTTTGTTGTTGGAGTCGGTGGAGATAGCCACGAGGGGAAATTGTGTTAGTAACCCCTCGCTTATTCCCCTTGCCCCCCTTCGGAGGTTCTTAGGGATATAAGCGGTTGGTTGTTATTAAACTGCTGCTGTGTAAGAGAAATTTTGTTGTCTCCGTGCCTCCAGTTCCAGCCTTCAGTATGCACCAGCTTGTCTGCGCCCTCTCTCGTTTGTCGATCACTCGTTCGAACACAGTCATACGGCAATGCAGGAAGAAGGAAAATTACGCAGTACTTTGTCGTGCGCGTTGACTGTGAGGTATGTGGCACGAGGAATTTCACATCAAAATGGAGAATGAAAACGTCAGAATGGAAAAATATCCTGTCTGACAATGAAGATGACGCATGGTTTTGTAATTTAAAGAATTAAAGGAAGCCACATTTGTGTCAGCAATAGCCTAGTAGAACATACAACACAAGAGATGGATCTCACAATCACACAAGAGTACCAATAATGCGATATCATTATTGGACACTCCTAAGAAATTCTCTTCTCTGCGCTGTGTCTCAGACCGCTCGTCTCTCCAACGGTCCAGCAACCACCCACCCTTGCGCCGAAAACTCAGCTCGGAGGATAGATGGCGACACGGGAACCATGGGCGCGGACAACTTTATGACTCTTCCCCTTTTCCCGTATACACCTCGCTGGCGGAGAGGAGTGCGTAGTAAAAAGCATAGCACCGGATGTGTCTGCTAGGTGAGGTTCACAAGGCAGCTGTTGGTATTGGAATGATATGTTATATTCCATCTTGCATGCGAGGCTATCAAGGCGGGAAAGCGACGTCATGGTTCGTCGTGGCGTGGGCCTGCTGACATGAACAAACGATCGTTCACAGACGTTCCATGTTGGGGTCCTTGGTCTCCGCGTTCCGGTAAATTCAGTTAGACATGTCGTCCTCTCAAAGGTTTCATTAAAATCGATGGCTCTCGAAATACACGACAAGAAAATGTTGGTGTGAATCATTCACACGAGGTGTTTGCCAGAGCCAACGGCACGACGATCGACCTCGAGGATGATTGTGAACTTGTCACGCTGGAACATGCCGATTCTGTAAAGCATATAAGAAATAGTATGCAACAGTATTACTCTGCTGCCAGCACAGGTCCTAACGGCTGCCGTAAGGGGAAAAAAAGCTTCAGTAGCCGCGTGGCGTCCACGGGTCCCGCGCGGGAAGCTCGTTTATGGTCCCCTAAAAGGACATGAAGGCGGAAAGCGAACGACTGACGTGTTGTGCGACCTTCAAATTCATTTTTTAATGCGACTGAATTATTGGGCTTACTCCTAAAAAATATCTGTGTTTCAGCACCAAAAATCGAGCTCGGACGATAGATGGGGCCACGGGAACAGTGGGCATTGATGCGTTTATGACTTTAGAGTGTGTAGTAAGACATAGCACCGGGCGTGTCTAGATGAGGTTATCACGAGGAAGCTGCAAGCATTGGGACGCTACGTTATATGTATTGCATCTTGCAAGCGGGAGATCGAAGCAAAGGGGGGAGAGCGACGTCATGTGTGAGCGTATGTGTTCCCATCACCCACGGCTCCTATACGGCAGCGCCTCTATTGTAACCATCCTCCTCGCCGCCGTCGGAGAGATTTGGCGACTCAGCTCTGTAGTGTTCGGACGCACCGTCGTCCCAGCTAAATAAATGTGGTATTATATCACTACCCGGCCTCTCCATCATCCATCATCGCTCCCCCCCCCTCCTCACGCATGCTTCGTCGTGGCGTTGACCTGTAGACATGAACAAACGGTCATTCTAGGGAGGGAGGATATGTTTATCTAAAAAAGAGAAATGATAGGTTAGCAAGGCAAAGAGTCGTCTTGCTATTCCAAACAAAAAAGGAGAAGAAAAACAAAAAGGAAAGAAAGTCGAAAGAGACACTATAGCAACGTGACAAAGTCACCATGCAGTTCATGAGTCTTGATCATTTGAGGCAACGAGGTAACGGAGGGGAACGGCTGTGACAGCCCACTGGTTGGGATGCCGGACAGGGCCAAGGAGAGCGGACAAGGAAAGGTCATTACAGCCAATCTGGAGCAGATGGCAACGGAGGGTGTTCCGATGGTGAAGGTGCTGTTGACAACACAGGAGTCGGTGTGGGATGTCAGGTTCCACGCAACAGACAGTGCAGTTCGTTCTCGGACTTCTCACGTTGGTAGCCTCTGTGTACGGGTTGTAGTAAATCCAGTGAGGCCTGTCGTTATCTCCACAGGCTTCGTCTGAATGCTTCAGATCATTAAAATCGATGGCTCTCGAAATACGCGAAAAGAATTAGTGTGCATATCATGCGCTCGAGATGTTTGGCACCGGCAGGCACACGACAATCGACTTTGATGTTGATTTTGAACTTGACACACTGACGTACGGATTCTGTAAAGCATATCACAAATACTATTCAACAGAATTAATAGGTCGGGTACGAGCACAGGCACTCCAGGGCTCCGGTCTTGAACTTTCACATAGCGATTGTTATCGTCAAAGTTTGTTCGGGCTCCCCAAAGCCGCTTTGGTACGCTCGCGCAAGAGCTCGTGGCGAACCACGGGCTCTGTGAGGCCGACAACGGCGAGCACTTTCACCACCACCACTACCACCACCATCACGGGCCGAAGTAATGATTTAACACCGCGTTATGGGATGACGATAAGTTGAAGATTGGGCTCCTGGTCGCTGTAAGGAAAAAAGCTTCAGGAGTCGCATGGCGTCCACAGGTCCGGCGCAGGAAGCTCGATTATGGCCTACTAATAGCCTACTCACAGCAGAACACGCGGTGAAAAACACATGCTTGCAGATGTGTTCGCGGTCTTAGAACACTGGGAAAACGAAAAACACAGAGCAACAGCAGTGCTGCCGAACATTGCTGTACAAAACATTTCATGTTCTGTCCGTGCTTTGCAATGCGCTCACACCGCATGAGGTCTTGTGAAAACGAGCTAGGAAAACAATCCATCATGGAGTACGCTCCGGCGATAATGCTGTGTTATGTGACTGACGATTCCATGGGCAACAACGGTGGTGGTGGTGGTGGTGATGGTGGAACGGCTCGCGGGTGACAGTTTCGCAGCACTTGCGCTGTACAAATCAGAAACGAGGGGCGACAACGACAAGGAACGACGACAACGAAGATGGTGGGTCAGGTCATGGTGGAAATGACGTTTGGTGCAGGGATGCTATGAGAACCAACTTCGAGAATACCACGATAACTACTGGCGATGAACCAGGACCAGGATGCACCGCCTTCCGTCTCGTGGCTGAACTCAGAGAAAGGCTGGCCACCACGCTCACGTACCTCGCAAGATGTAGGTCGAGTTCAACTACTTTGCTAGGCGAAATGCTTCGTGTTACTAATGTAAAATCTTCATACTAAGGTGAAATTGGCAACGGAACACTGCACGAAACTGAGACGGCACAGCAGGTTCTCCGGCCACTCATCAAAGTTAGCTGCAAATGTTCATCTGATGCAACTGCAGTTCATTCAAGGCATATGAATATTCAAGGCATATTTCTTCAATGAAGGTGTAGTAAGTGGTCGAGCCCTTGCTGCAGCAGCTACAAGAACATGTGCACATAAATTGTCTGCAACAGTTGTCCTGAGAGAGCGACTTCGTTGAACACGTACATACACCACATACCACATTACATGGCCATGACATGACCGACGTTTTCTCATTGACCTAACCAGAAGTGCAAAAGGACGAAAGTGACAATATATCTGCCATATTTAATACATCTCTACCCGATAAACGTCATCATGACGTTGGTAGACAGACTGAAACCGAAACAAATCGGAAGAGGAGTGCTGGGTTCCACGAATGGGCACTTGTTCGCTGCCTCCTATTGAAAGGAAAGTAGAACCGAAGGTCGCGTGCCTTTCAGAGACCATTGTAATCCCCTCAAGACCCTGGCTTTCGTGCGCGAGGTTCAACTCTGCCAAATTGGTGGCGCTGTCGAACACTATGACGAAATTTGTTTACAAACAGGAAGAGGTCGATTTCTGTACAAGTTTAATCCACCCACAAATTAAACGAAAAAGGGTAATTAACACGGCTCTCCACAAAGTTCGATAAAACGATACTTCGTGCGGATGCCCTAACAATGTTGGAGTGGTAAACATTGCTTCCAGAACCGCGTGTGTCGGAGATTTCCACTGCACGTTAAAAGAACCCCAGATGGGTGGTCCAAATTATCCGCAGTCCTCCCCTGCCGCACGTGCAGCATGTCGCCACACAAATAGGCTGACTCACCTTACTTGTAAATCTGAGTCTATATCTACTCCCCATGTTATTTTATTTTATTTTATTTCTCTTCTTTTTCTGTTTTGCGAATGGGTCCAGCGCCTACTCAAACTGCGCTCTCTGGAGGAGTGCCTTCTCGACAGGGACAGTAAAACAGTCGGACGAGCAAATGGCATAGGGGGCACTCACTAGAAAGTCCGATTTTTGTAAGTTCAAGTTGTTTTCGTCTTGAACGAAAACGTCATAGCTTCCATTTTTTACATGAACTACACGTATATAATTTCCTAGATCTTGCGGGTTTTTTTGTTTTGTTTGTTTTTTGCTTGAAGCGACATCAAATTCTCTAGATCTCGGGAAATTTTCTAGGGTTCGCAGCGCTGAACTGTGGACACCAGTGTTTTCCATCACGAAAATCCATCAATGCCCGAAACACAGCTTTTTGTTCTGCGCGTATGTTCTCCACGCATGTTTCCGTTCAAGATTTCAATCGCACTGGCAAAACACTTGCTTTGTTCGCATGTCCTACGCATGATTCCGCAGTGTGAGAGGGTGTTCGCTGAACGTGCTCATGAAACACTGTGCGCCAGCAGTTCAGCTTTCGTGTTTAGCTCATGCCTTGCTGTTGATTCGTGTTTTGTTCAGCTAGTGTGAGACGGGCTTAAAAAGATATTAATCCGGAAGGTGAACGGTTGCCGTGTTGTACGACCTTCAAACTCAGTCAGCGACAAACTGCGGTCTCGCGGTTCCTTCACTTTCACGTCAGGCAACCCCGTTGCGAGATGGCTATGTGCGCTACTAAAAATTCAGCTCCTGGGGTACCTTGACTTTTTGAAGCTATAACGATATTCTGGAAGCCCATATGGAACCGTGTCTGAAACCGCCCTACATTTCAGGAAACGGCCCCATATTTTAAATAATCGAAAAATTAAACATTCCGAAACCGACATGGGTGTTGCCATTTTTATGACGGCAGTGGTTCAGGCGGTCTATACCGCTGCCGTAAGTGATCTCAGTGTTCTTTCAAGACAGCTCTCCATCTCTACGGGGCATACGGGAATGTGACTGGTTATGGTGGCATGGAGCGTCTGCTCGATCGACGTAGGCTTCTTGAATGCAGTTTTTCTTTTGCTTTTTTTTGTGGGGTATGGTTTGCACGTGCCAAAATACGCTGTTGATACCACCTGTGCACTTAGGATTCGTACAATTATGCTTTCGCGTTAACTACTTAAGATACTTACATGAGGGAATACAGGGTGTTGCAGTTAATGCCCAGGGTAAATAACTCGCGAACGGGTGCACCAATCGAAGACTTTCTGTTTTTACAAGTATCTGTCCGATACCATCTACAAGCTGCGTACCGTGTGAATGAGTGGGAGGCGCCGTCGGCATTACAATAGGTACAACCCTTCTTGGGACCTTCAAGGGGACACTTAGAAAAAAGTGGCCCATTTGTTGCAATAATTAATTGGTTTCGGTTTACATATTTTTGTCGCCGCTAGTCGCCGCGAAGCACAAAAGAACGTAATTCATTGGTGGATAAGGGAGTGGAAGACCGTCCTTTTGCGAAGCAGAAGCTCTAGCTGAGGACACGGCGTTTGGTTTGGTTTGTCTTGTGTTGAGTTTGGGAAACGGGTTCTTGCTCGTCCCATTGTCATCACAGGTGTCACGGTATAGCCTGCTGCGGGCTGGTTGTTCTTGCGGCCGTACCACCTGTCCATGGCAATGGCGACTGCTACATCGGCTGATAGGGCGTTGCACATGTCCTGGTCGGCTCGGCGGCCCTTCTCGTCCTTGGAGGATATGAGTATGCTTATTTCTGCAGGGGTACGTTCTATCCCAGTAGCGTTGGTCCCCACTGATGGCACGTGCATTAAGCTTGGTAATCCCCGCTCGCTTCATGCTCAAATGGAATTGCTCTCGTCCTCTTATCTTGACGTGGCTGTGGTCAAGTGCTATTCCTCGGGTGGCATCCTTGTCTGGACTGAAAATCCACATGTAGCAATAGACTTTCTCTGCTGCTCGAGATTTGGATTTTCGGCAGTGAAATCTTTCATTCCCTGACACCTTATCTCTGTCAAAGGTGTTGTGCGCAACGCGGATCCTTCGCTCTCTTGCGAATTCCTCCTGGACTCCTTTTCATCTGTCCATGTCATCTCGGTCTTCCGTTGCTCAAAAGTTGTCGAAGGTTCTCGATTTCCATTATTCTTTCTTTTTTTCTCTTTTGCCGGCTCTACCATCCTGTGCGGCGTGGAGCATGCAGAATCCGCGTGCGCTTCTGCTGCGGTTCCACGCTGTTCTTGCCGACAACCCCACTATGCTGACTCCCACGACTGCCCGGCCCGTCAGTCCGAGCAGTCGTTCCTGTCCATCGTTGATCAGAATCGCTACTCCCGTCAGGACGCTATAAGCATCATCTCCAAACGTGGTCCCTCCTATGCAGCTGCTGCAGAAAGTCCTACGCCTGATATGCGTCTCTCTTGTGTTGACCGCACCCTCCTCATAGACATTACTAACTCCTGCGTAACGCAGGTTCTTGAGCAATTCCTTTTCTCAGACTCATGTGTTGTTTCTCCTCCTCAGCAACCGGCTTGTAACGATGCTCCTACTGCTTCATCTCCCCTCCCTTCTACTGTTCTAAATAAGGCCTGCGAACCTCAGCACCCCATCTCTTTTGCTGTTGCTTTGCCTGCTGCTTCTTGCCGGCCTCTCAGCTTTCCTGCCCCTTCTGAGTTCGATCCAATGGATTCCGATTCTGAGTCTATGTCTGTAGACCGTCATGCTGAGAAACGTCCCGGAGGCGAAATTCCGTAACGTAGGCTAGTATACGCATAGGAGAATGCACGCACGCCTATTGGTTGACGCTGCGGCAACCTAAAAACCTGCGGCAGTCAGAAACGGACGGAGCCGCGAGCCGCCATCGCTGTGAGTGGTATATGTTGTATGCAGTTGTATGTTGCTCCACTGCAATGGGAACGGAATTATTGCGAAGGGAAGGTGCAAGGAACAAAGAAAGCGGAAGATGAGCTACTTGTCATAGTATACAGCGTTGCAATGGTGAATATTTAGTGGTCAGCTCTCGTTCCGTGCGGTATTTGGCGTGTCTGTGACTGTGCGTGTGCATGGATGGAAGAATTCATTGCTGCGCTGCAACCAAGTGCGAATTACGCCAACAGCCGCGCAAGACACACGAAATACAAGCCTCAA
Source organism: Ornithodoros turicata (assembly GCF_037126465.1). Classification (NCBI taxonomy): domain Eukaryota; kingdom Metazoa; phylum Arthropoda; class Arachnida; order Ixodida; family Argasidae; genus Ornithodoros; species Ornithodoros turicata. The sequence goes on along the minus strand of NC_088202.1, from coordinate 28,095,203 downwards.
ATTCGTTGCATTGCACTTAACCACAGGAACGATAAAAGAAGGAAGGCACTGACAAGGATAGCCAGCTGTAGGATTCGTACCCGCATCTTCACCGGTGTGTTTGTCCTTTCTTGTGTGTTACAGCCTCAGAACATCAATTTCCATCGACTTCACTAACCACGCACCCTTTTGCCGTAATGGGATTTTGAACGAGGCAAAAGACCAAACTACACTGTATAACCAAACATGAAGGACAACCACTGTTTTCATTTCGACTGTGTTCCGTAGATTTGGCGAGAGAATTTAAGTAGAATTTAAGTGTGCTGCTACTGCGTCCTTGCGGATGGAGTGGTCATGTCTGTATTCCCTGTATCTGTATGGCAGAGTCTAGTAGTGTGGAAGCATGTTTTATACAGGGTGTCCACGCTAAATGTGAATAGATTTTTTTAAAATATATCAATCACTTTTTCGGAGATGAAATCAATAGCAATATAGCATATGCTGAAGGGCACTCCCTAGGGGGGCATCAACAGACTCCTAAGGCAATGTCTTAATTAACTTTCAATAATTAACTTTTTAATTATAAAAGCTACGAAGTTGCTCCAATGAGAACATCTGATCTCTTCGGTCACCAGATACCAAAACCGTTTTCAGAACAAAAATCCGTTCGGTAGATCGTCCGCAAAAAACTCGTGAAGGAACGCCATTTTTTTCTTTATTTGGTTTATTGCGCATCTTCAAAGAAGCGGCTTTCCTTTACCCCCAGTGTGAGAGAGTGAAAGAGCACAGTGCCGCCTCATGCGTCGAAGATTAGCTTTAACTTGCGGAAACAAAACAAAAACACAAATCTATCGGGTGTCTCTATCGCGACTGCCCTTATCTTGGGCAGCATTTTCTGTTTTCTTTTACTCTTTTTCCAGGACGCAAGAGGCGATAGTGTGCTCTTTCATCCTCTCGTATTGGGGGCGAAGGAAAGACGCGTCTCTAGAGATGCGCAATGAATAAAATAAAGAAAAAAATGGCGTTCCTTCACGAATTTTTTGCGGACGATCTATCGAACGGATTTTTGTTCTGAAAACGGCTTTGGTATCTGGTGACCGAAGAGATCAGATGTTCTCATTGGAGCAACTTCGTAGCTTTTATAATTAAAAAGTTAATTATGGAAAGTTAATTAAGACATTGCCTTAGGAGTCTGTTAATGCCCCCCTAGGGAGTGCCCTTGAGCATATGCTATATTGCAATTGATTTCATCTCGGAAAAAGTGATTGATATATTTTTAAAAAATCTGTTCACACTTAGCGTGGACACCCTGTATGTTGTCTGTGTGTATCCACGAGCCTCATGCTGATTCAAAGGGGACCTGCTCGCTATAGTAGAATTCACAGTCACCTCTAGCTGAGGTTGCCTATGCAACAATATCTCTCCAGCTGACTTTTCTCGTGTGAGCTTGTGACCTCTAACTGCACTTACACACAGGGGTGGGTCCAGTATTTTTCTGAGAGGGGGATTCAGCCTCTGCCAGCATTGTAGGCACACGATCTAGGTCAATTCAACACTACGTGAACACAGAAATTGAGGAGGGAGGTCAGGTCATCCTTACCCCCCTCTAGATCCGCCCCTGCATACACATATCAAGAAGTTGCAGGTCACAAGACCTGTCCAGTTAACATGGGCCACTTGGTAATTTTGCGAGTGACTACAGCAACTGAGTCAGGTCATCCTTACCACCCTCTAGATCCGCCCCTGCATACACATATCAAGAAGTTGCAGGTCACAAGACCTGTCCAGTTAACATGGGCCACTAGGTAATTTTGCGAGTGACTACAGCAACTGAGTCAGGTCATCCTTACCCCCCTCTAGATCCGCCCCTGCATACACATATCAAGAAGTTGCAGGTCACAACACCTGTCCAGTTAACATGGGCCACTTGGTAATTTTGCGAGTGACTACAGCAACTGAGTCAGGTCATCCTTACCCCCCTCTAGATCCGCCCCTGCATACACATATCAAGAAGTTGCAGGTCACAACACCTGTCCAGTTAACATGGGCCACTTGGTAATTTTGCGAGTGACTACAGCAACTGAAACTTACTTTTCTGCACCAGGTAACTGTAGCTTACAGTAACTCTCTTTTTCATGCAATAACTCTAACTTGTACGTGTTTTAGTAAGTTTTCCCAAGGCTGCTAGTTACACATATTGAAGTCAAATCATTCTCTCGTACGGCATGGGTATACACCATGCGCACAGTTTAAGATGATTTGGAAGCAAGAACCAGTCTGCAGCTATGCATCCAAAGTTGAATGTTTTGGTTTTGCATTGCCAGGTGGCAACGCACAGCAAAGTTTTAACAGGACAGAAATAGAAAGGGATCTTTAATGTGGTGTTGAGTAAGAAGAACTAGCCTCCGTTCTGGTTGAGAGACAGACATCGAATGCCTCGTTTATTACTCAGCGCGAGCTCGGTTCGTCCCCCCAGTCTTCCTCCTCGTCTAATCAACCGATCTTCCACATGTGGTATGCTATGTTTTCACATAAGTCAGTCCCCTTTGGCATCTGTAATTGTAAGATTCAAGTGCATTTCAATTTTTTCTGCATTACAGAATGAATGTTCACACACAATGTTCAGTTTGCACAAGACACGCTTGACACAATGTCCACTCCATCTTATTTATTTTTCCCAACACTCCCTCTGCTGAAAGTACAATAAATATGTAGTTAGAAACAACACAGTAGCCCCTAGAATGTTTTAGTGTAGCACATTGTCTGTCCTTTATCTCAGCTGGCCCTTGTAAATATGTCATCGTGCTGCACGTAGGCTCAGTTCATTATCAGGAGGTAAACATGATGACTGACTTCATATGGAGTCTCGATAGCATCAGTATCCCCAGCAACAAGGACGAGACAGATGGTCAAGTTCAACACCCTGTCAGTGAAGCTTTCGAAAGTTCAATCGGGTTCGACAATAGATACGTAGTTGCATTGTCGTGGGAAGCCCCAATCATCAATGACTACCAACAAATATACTGCGGAGCGTCGTCTATCCCAGGCGACAAGAAGGACGCAAACTCCATAAGCACTGCACCGATATGACAGCGCCATTCAGGAACATTTAACCCCAGGTGTGGTGGAAAAGGTTGACAGCTGAAATTAACGAAAATGCACCTGAAGGACATGTGTATTATATATGCCACTTCATGCTGTAATCAAGGAAGAAAGGGTGACAACAAAAACAAGAATAGTCTTCGACGCTTCTTCAACTAAAGATTCCGCCACATCTCTCAATGACAACTTGTAGCTCAGTCCTGACCTTAATCCGGACATTTTAACTCTGGGCCGTTACAAAGGTTCTCAGTACGCCTTGGAATCGAAAAAACGATGTCCTGCTTCTCCCTTTAAAGCTCAGCTACGCCGATTTTCAAGTGTTACAGAATGGAATGGTACTCACACGATGTGTTCATAAGGGAACACTGATTACGTGTGCAAAATAGTTATCCCAAACTCCTCGCGGTTTTTCGAAAAAGGGATTTTTTAGTTTCACTGACATTCCGTCTTGTGGCCCGCAAACCTCGTGTCGACGACACATTCGTGGTCTGACAGTTTCAAAATTTTCCGCCAAGCCGGCCAGTTTCTTCGGGAGACTCTTTTCTGCTGTACTTCGAGTCACACAGGCTCCACCTCATGGCGTGCGTTATGTCACGTGAGGAGGGAAAGAGAGAGCAAGGGATGGGGCGAGAATGGCGGGAAGCCCAAAGACGGGGAGCTAGATTGGTATGTGCCCGGCGGCAGAACTGTTTGCAAGTGGGGCAAACTATGCGATTTTTTTTTTAGTTCTAACTTCAAAAAGGTATTAAGAGCGGTTATATGTACACAGCCCGTCAGACTGAAAACAGGGTAAACATACCGTTAAATGTTTCGTTGAAGCAGTCAGCACTTCCAAGTACCAACACTTCATGAAATATTATTTACGCCGTTGCCTGTGTACCGCTCTTCGAGGCGTGTTACCCATTACGGCTTCTCGAATTCAGCATTATGTATTCGATGCACGGCGATTTTCACATTTATTTTACTTCAAAATATAGTATTGATTATCATAGCTATGTGGAACTCTTGTACGTGTTTCCTCATATCAACATCTGTGAAGTAGGGTAGGGTCCTTTGGCTACCAGGGCTAAACATCCCATGTCATTATAACTTCTCTATCATTTATTGTTGTTGTTGTACGTGCTTCCGAATTTCGAGGTATAGATATTAACAAGAATAGATACATAGAAACCCTTTCCTTGCTCTCAGTCTATTCTTTTGCTATTTTATTTTATTTTATGTTTCTAGCGATTTGAGCACACAGTTGAATCACACATCCCAGGCACACAAACTCATCTCATGTCCATCCAGCAAGGCTATGCAGCACTACGCGTAAAACACATTCACGTTATAAAACTACGAGCACATGTCCACATTCCACATCTCTCCGCAGCTAGAAGAAACCCCAGCGCCAAGCGCGCGGGCAGAGGCGACCTTCTCACGTGATATATGACGTTCGCCAAGAGGCTGAGCCCGTGTGACTTGAACTACAGCCGAAAACAGTCTCCCGTTTCTTCTGCCGAACCGTCTGCTGCGCAGATTGACATTGGGGAAGTGATAAACAGTTCGCTATTAGGGAGCCAGTATATTTCTGGACTTCACTGAACTCACGAGGAACGTGAGTTTTGCTTTCTTCGACTGCAAAGCATTTGCTAGGCCAGTACAGACTTCCTGGTGTGTTTCGTGTTCTGTGCTGCGTGCCGAGAATGCGTGAGCGTTTTGCTCCCGTCTGCAAGAACACTTCAGCATGCAGTTCCAATATTTCAAACCACAACTTTCCGAAAGGCGAAAGAAAAAGCTATTGACTGCAACAATCGGTTACAACTCCGACTGGGTGCCACCTTCGAAAGCAGCGACTTAATTGATCTGTTCATTTGGCTCATACGAATGTTACGGAAGCAATGCGCAACTTGTTTCACAAGAACCCGAAGATGTCTCGTCCGGGACGCTGTGCCAACCTTATCTGCAGCAGGAGATTGCAGAGGCAGGACTAGGCAGCAGATTAAGGTGAGACGCATAATGTTAGACAAGTCAGTCATGCGGTGCAAATGCCGTCACACAGAAAAGAAAAATACGCCATCTGTCAGTTACTGCTTCATCCGTTAGAGATTAGGACCCAGCGGGTGTATTCTCAGTACAGATTTGGAATTGCCTCATTTGTTAAATGATTTCGCAGTCATTCTGGCACCACCGATAAGCTTGCACTCCGCGTCTCAACTATCACCGTCGGGTTTCAAGCTAAAGGCTGTCACCAGTGGCAACCAGATGCCCCTTCAAAGTTCATCTGTTTTTGTTGACGAAACAGTGACGCCTGGTACTGAGACATTTCATTTTCTGATGAATCAAGTGCATTGCATCACTTGTGCTCGAGTTCTTGTGATCGTATACCCTTGCTGTTGCTCGCTAGCTTAGAGCAACCATGCCTGAGGTGTTTGTGTTCTTACTCCGCGCTTTCAGAGTACATTTTAGCAGTATCATCGTATCATATGCACTGCAGCACATCTTGTGTATTTTGAGTAAGGTATACATTAAAATGTTGGCTCAGCTGTTGTGTTTTGGTCACAAATAAGGTGTTATTCCAGAGCCCTCAAGGGCAGTCCAAGCAGTTTCATGTGTGCAACAGCATATACCTTTTCTCTGTTTTGAGAAAGGTAAATCGAAGTCTTCCAGTTGATGTGTTTCGGTCATAAATTATGTTTTTCGGAACGTTTCAGGACGTTTCAGGATTACATTCAAACAGCATCATGTGTGCAACAGTACATTCTTTTTCTCAGGTGGAGTAAGGCAAATCTGTCCCCTGTTGTGTTCGGACAATGCAGCAGAAGCTTGTGTTGCATTCAAGTGGTATCATGTATACAAAAACTTGTTTTATGCCTTTCTGTAGCTGTTGTACTAATATTGTGAGTACAGAGACATTCCTGCAGAACAATTCGGAGCATCTTGTGTGCTATTGTTGGTATGATCTGCAGCAGTATATTGATAATGTTAATTATTCAATGACTTAGCTAACATTTACATTCTTACTTCCAGGTAAACCTGTCACGCAGATGCCCTACCCCTTGGTATGCTTAGTTGTATTGTAGAGATCTTAGATCAACAATCCACCTGGAGCATTATTTTTCAATTGGCAGTGGCTTTGCTATCACAGCACACCACACACTGCATGTCTAAGGTGCGTATACAACGCATCAAACCTATTCTCAGGTACAGGCGAGCTGGTACGCAATTACAACATGAAACAACTGACACAGAGATCGTAATGTCATGCCTTTTCCTCCGCGCCTCGGGTTTCATGTTGTTATCCTCACATGCAGCTCATTTCGCCTGTGCTGTGCGGCATGAGCAAAAGCACATATTGTTTTTGGTCACATGACACGGGACATAAATACTACTATACAGCATTCTACATCATGTAATCTAACAGTTGTTCACGTTTGGATATTTGAACCATTGAATTTACCCTGCATGCACCATACCATGTTCAAACACGAACAACTGCTAAACAGCAGCATGTACTCTTGCCGTATTTCTCCTTCTTTCTTCCCCTTTTCTTTTCTTATTTTTCTTTTCGTCCCCTTTTCTTTCCTTCCCCTTGTCTTTTTTGTTTGGAATAGCAAGCCGACCTTCGTCTGGCTGACCTTTCCTTTCTTTTTCTTAATAAACATATCCCCCCCCCCTCTTGCCGTATAGCATTTATGGCTTGCGTCCTGTGATCGGGAACAGTGGTATCTTTTTCTGCTACAACCGGTAAACTACAGTAAAGATTTAGAAATACTGTGTCATACCATAAAGCACTATGGGAAATGGCAGTTTGAAAAACTGGAGAAGACTGTCATTAGAACGGGGGACATGTTCTACGGTGAAATTTTTTACAGTGTGTGCTGTACCACGTAATGCACTGCAGGCCCACCACAGTATGGTAACGCTCTGAATACTGATTTGATCAAAAAATGGAATGTGTGCGTTTCTTGTACAAACATCCCCTTATGCAAAGTAGTAGAGAGATGTTTTCAGCCAATGGGGAGGAGGACATCATTCTGTAGTCTCTTTGACCTACAATGTGTCGTGTGTGAAGGTCATTTTGAAGAGTGTAGGTGGTACAAGACTGTGTTCCCACATTCTTCGCAGTGTTGACTAATAACCATAATAAAGTATAGAGTACATTTGTTGCTTATTTGTGTCATAGCAAAGTATGTAGAGATACATCTGTCTCAACATGCAGGTGCCAAAACTGCTTTTTGTGCCTACAATATGACAAATGGTTGCCTGTTCAACACCACTAATCATGTGCCGACCTCCATGACATGTCTGTGACATTCCAAAGTGATTAACATGTCCCATAGATGTGTGCAATGCTAATGATGCGTGTGTACCTTCTATGGATTCTTGTTTGAAGAAAAGTACTGTGTGATTTGCTAACAGCGCCTGGCTGTACCTTCACAATTCTACATAAAAATATGTAAAGTTACCCGAAGGAAACATCATGAACGTCCATAGCGAAAAACCCTGAGACGACGGATAGGAAGGAACATACACAATCTCTCAACATAGTGTGTGTATGTCCCTTCTTGTATCTCCTCTTCAGGTCTCGCCACCATAGACACTATCACCAGCTCGCTTACTGTTGTACCGTTCTTTCAAAGATAAAGGCCACTTTCATAAACTGGATGGCAGCCAACATGCTGTCAATAAAAATAATAATGGAAGGAGCTCAATATGATCCTTAGGCTGTGCGTGGTCACTGCTTTATGACAAATGACAGTGCCTGCAGTGGTAGTATTCTTGTGTTCTTACCCTTGACGCCCATTGTGTGTCATCGGTCACCTGTAATCTGCTAACATGCACATAGCTAAAACAAAGTATATTTGTATTTCTTTGAATACAGTTGGTACAGCATATTGTTTTTTACATGTTCTTTGGAAAATATAAATTAAATTAAAATATAAATATATATACAAAAATAAAAATATATACTAATAAAAAATTAAAACATTCTCTACAATGCAAGTCTCCTGTCAGCTCTACAGAGCAGCTTCGAATTCCGCTAGAAGCCACTTGTGAAACCTAGACCAAACTAGTGTTCAAGGTCCATATAGGTCATAGATAGATACTATTATTATTATTAGATCATAGGTCAGGCTTAGGAACGCACTTGAACCTTATTAAAAATTGGTGCAGGAGGTGACCAACATAACTAAATACACCAACTTACTCTCACAAATTTTGTGGTGCTATACTTTTGAAACAACATTAATACGCCGGAGTGGTCTTTTCTCCTTTGTTCCTTTTAACTTAGAAATATTAGGTCTTCGGTATCATCAGCCTTAGTTGCTGAGCATGCAGTTATTTACGTTTAGCACTACAGTTTCATATTTGTTTCTCTGGACAAGGAAGGACTTCCCCATTTTGATAAGGGTCTTTCAGCTTTGACAGGGCATTTGTGGACAAGGAAAACATTTGGACTCTAGAGAGGCTTGGAGACTGTATTTTGCTACGAAGTGCACCGTGCAAGGCAGAGGACAGCATCAACCATTTCCACCAAGGTTACTAAATTTGTGATAAAGTACATATACCTTTTGTCACTGACTAATTTGGTGGCAAAGTTACTTGAGTGGCAGTTGCGCAATTTTAAGCACATGATCAAAAAAATTAGGGTATGGGAAGTGCTGCCTGGTTCAACATGTGGAGTACACAATATAAGAATTGGAGGTTTACGTCGCGAGACAACTGAGTGTGGAATACACAGCACAGTGTAATGTTCCTTATTCTGGCAATGTTAGCATGGTTCAAGAAGTGGGAAATGTTGCACTACCCTTAACATCTGTTGGGTCCAGCAAACAGGATACATATAACCTGATCTGAAAATACTATGCCTAACTCAAAAGCAGTATGAGATCGACCCGTACGTGTCTATTATGAATGAAATATGGCCTGTGTGGTATAGAACAATGCGCACACTCAAGCAAACATGCAAAAGATACGTATAAGGGCTCTCGATCTACATGCCGCGATGCGCTCGACGAGATAAACGACACGCTACAAAACTATACATCCAGCACTTTTTGTGCGGGGAAACTCTAACGAACACTTTCATATAACCGACGAATGGTTGAACGAATGCAGTTCGAATGGTCACGATACATGCCTACGTCGTTCATTGCGGTCACGCTATGATGTTGCACAATATATGTATCTCGTGTAACAAGCCTGGCAATCGTACGATGTGCATGGGCAGAAATACGGTCTTCTTTCTTTGAAGACAAGTCCTCTGCAGGTATATGCTCAAACGACCACCAAGGCTCACGTGTTGCTCAATCGCTCCCATCCCTGCACTTGTAGTAAAAGCAGCAAACGGGTCGACGTGAATGGCAGCGGGACGGTTGAACTGCCAAGTTCTCGAGCACATAATCACAATTTCACGCCGAAAATGTTGTTGAGGTGAGTTCGCAGTTGTTGTTTCCATCGTTCAATAGTTCTCGGGATTACGTCGGACCGTTGTATTCTGAGGTTGTATTCTGAGAACGTCCAACAAGACACTGCTCAGAAGACCGATTCAGCGTCTCTACAAGATCTAGTCTGGAACAGCGCAAATACCATCCAATCACGCGCAACTATAGGGGACGTGCGCTTTTCCAGGTGGCGACAGCGCCAAAGTGGAATAATTTTAACTCTCCGTTCACTCCCTGCATTATGTTTTCGTCACTATAAACTTCACTGCCATTCAGAAAAAAACAGATAAGGGAAGCAAACGAAATGTGGAAGATTCTTGCGAACGAAGTTTAGCCGCTCCACGTTCATGAGCATTCGTTTGCGGAACCTACACGACTGCTTAGCACCTTCCTTCTCCGCTCCGAAAATATACTGCGCAGTCCTCATAGCCTTCTTTCTTTCTTTCACTTCCACTTGGTGAATAAACATCATGTCCTCATCCCTGATCGCTGCAGTCTTCCACACTTATAATGGTGGAGCCCAGGTGACGTTGGGCCGCAGGTCTTTCGTTTTTCCTATATCTGGAATCACAAATCAAACGTAAACATTAGTGATGCAATTCACCCATCAACCTCTTCTTCAAAATAGAGTTGCTGTTTGCCATTCACCCTCTGTGCGAAACATTCATTCGCTCTGACATTCACTCATGTGGTGTGTGCCACTACATCATCCATACTGCATGTGCTCACGCACTCGCTACAAGCTGTTCCTTCTGCTGTGGCCCCAGAAAAAAAAAAACGAAAAAGAAAGAAATGCACAATCACCTTAAGCCTCGACAGTGACCACTCATGCACTGGCTTGCGAGGCATTACACCTCCGCAGCGGCCTCTCATCCATACCAAAGAAATAAGAAAATAAAGGAATGAAATTTTCATGCGCTAGCTTGTGGGCTTTACACCACGACAGAGGCCACTCATTCCCACAGCTACCGGGGTGTAGCAAAAACGATGCTTCGCATGTGCCCAAGGTGCCTTTCAGCCACCTTTCCCATTTGCTGGCTTACATGCTTTACGCAGCGGCAGCGGCCACTCTTTCATACTTACACGCGCCCTCCATTCGTACCTGGGTGACAATGGCATACCGTTCGCTTGTTGTCTTGGAAGTCTACCTTTTTTTTTTTTCTTAGTCGTTGCTTCTTTCGCGGCATACTTGCAGCGGCGAAACCATAGATGGTTCAATGGACGGTAATTCATAAGGTGTTTTACTGCATAATTTCAGCACTAAAAACGATGAGGGATCATGGTAGAATGTGGGATGATTATGGAGGCTGTTCATGATACGTGAATATTAAAAGAAAAAAAAAAGGTATTAAAAGTGGTATAGGGACGAGCGTAAAAAAAAAAGAAAACCACAACAACTAGGTGGTTGAGGGGTAAAAAAAGCGAGATTTGTAAAAAAAATTAAAAATAGGTATTAAAAATGGTGGCACCGCCAGCACGAGGAATGCCACGCTGAAGGCTAGGGCGGGCTGGGTTTCGGGACCATGACGTAGAGCAGCAATGCGGTCCACAGCGGCATACCGCAACTCGTACAGTAGTGTGTGCTCAGAAAGGCACCACTGCTGGGACCCCCGAGGAGCACAGTCATGAAGCGTGGGCCTTGGGATGCTGTGAAGATGACCATGGAAAGCAGCGCGAGAGGGCGCCGCGATAGCAAGCAGGCATCAGTGGATGGTGAATCCTCAGTGGAACCGGGCCTGTACCTTCAGAGGCAGCTGCAAGGTGTTGGCCGACGCAAAATTCGGGGGATAAGAGACCAAATCGTATGACAAACATGTAGGTTCACCAGATGCAGAGGTGGTGTCCTCTACTCGAGTCCTAACAGGCGATGATGGAATGTCCAGGAGGACAGATATGCGTGGCCTCTCCACTGGAGCACACCGGTAGAACTGCTGAACCGATGGTCTGGCTCGTAGAATGCGGCTTGTCGTCGTCCATGGGTCGCTGCAGGCTGATATGTGAATTCTAGTGGCCTTGTCCATGAGGTTTAGCATGGGGCACATTGCTCTGTACGCTGACTTGAAGTTTGTGCACACGTTTTTTAGCTTGTTTAGTGGCAGACTTCTTTGGTGGACGTCCAGCCGGAACCCTTTTCGTCCCTCTTGTCAGCCCCTTGCGTCGCCTTGCAATGCCTGTCGGCTGTATTTTTATGTAGCCACTTCGCCTGGTAGCACTACCAAGGGCGTCACTGATGGACATCATAGCGCCCTCAAAGTGACTTTCAGTCCTGGCTTTTTTTAGGCAAAGAACGGCCTTCCTCGACCACCTGGAGTAGGTTTCATTCTGCCCTACAAGTGCATATCCGCGCTCCAGCTCTTTTATCAAGTCACGAATGGTTGAGCCCCCAACCTGGAAAAGAAATTGAATTATTCAAAATTAATTTTGTTTCTTCTGGGCCTTTCTTAGACTGGTGAAGATCATTCAACATGTATCTGCTGCACGGTGGTGTTGAGGTTCTTGTCCTTCCAGGATATAGGTGGATACGTTTTTATAAAACGGTTGGTGTTGTCGAACAAGCAGGTATCACAGAACACACAGAGTAATCACATTGTCAAGAGTACGAAGCGTGGAAGAAAGCTCAAAATGTTCTGAACTTTCCACCACAGATGGTTAGGTATTGATGAATGTCCTTTGTTTTGTTCAGACGCTTTACAGAATGACCCGAAAAAAAAAATGTCTACTCAGTGATTGATAATTCGAACGCCAAAAATACGGACTTCCATTGGAAGAAAAGTGTTGGCATCGTCACGGCTCGTAAAGGCAATGTATTTTTCATCCAATAATTTAGACTGCTCCTCGAAGACCTTCTTGACTTATTTTGTGTGGCAATTGAAGCTTCCAGAAGCACTGTCACGTTCCATGTCAGTGTTGCTTTCATAATCAACTTTGACGTCGAAAACTGTGCCCGCAGAAAGTCAGAGGGAGAACTGCTCGAAATGCAATATATGCAGGGCTCTGTTCAGAAAGAGCGCACAAAGAAACCAGCAGTGAGGTCCTCAATATACCAACAGAAGGATCGGGTAATGATGTTGACGCGCAACCATCATCAGCACTACTTAATTGCAGCCATGACACAAGATCATGTATCCATTGTCACATGGCCGCCTAACTTAGTAGGCACACAAAAACAGCTTTTAAAAGAGCAATGAGGTGGCATTTAACATCGCTCGAAGTACTGCCTCGTCTGTCAAACTATCCACCAGGAGTCACCTAGCAAAATATTTTCGCTCTGCAGTGCATTATAGCCATGCAATTGAATTTACAAAAAAAAAAAAAAAAACAGCCGGAGAAAGCAGCTGCAGATGGCAGACATGATGTGCTAGTTACGTGGCGAAGGCTCTGTGATTTGCTTCTTTGTCGTTTCCTGGCAGCTCGCACGCCCCCAATACCTGCTTGAGCTGCGCGTCCCTGGCCACGTGAGGGGAGTAGCATAGGTCACAACGTCCTCTCATTCTGTGATGCACTCTTTTCACGAGAAGAATAATTGTTCAAAGGTGTGTGTAGCGGAGCCCTCGCGCTCGCTCTGTAGGTCACCTACACTCATCGTTCCTTTGCAGAACTCATTCTATTGGTTGGAGAACACTCTGCCCCGAAAAACGGAAAAAAAATTTGGGGGTCACCTCAGTGCTCCTTCAAAGCATGCTTGAGCATTATTCACGAAGGCTTTGCAAATACGAAGTGATTTTATGTCATTGCATGAAAATTTAGACAAATTTGCTGGATTTCGAAAGTCTGAAATATCAGTCGAGGACTGCACTGGTTTCGACGCAAGAGACAATTATAAGTATCCAACTTAATTTTCATAATTTGACTATTCTACAAGCGTTTTCATTGTGTATACACATTGACCTGTAGAGAAGCCAGACTAGGTAAAGCCTCTGCTCACCATGGTGGAAGCTTGAGCAGCTCCGGAAGTGCAGGGCTCTTGGCTGCTGTCGGCACTTGTGGCAGAACATTCACTGTCCATGTTCACTGTGTTGCTTTCCGGAAAGCTTGAAGGCTGGAGTGATTGTCCTGCGTTTTCCACCTGTTCCATGTCCCTAAATCCTGCGAAGAAGCTCACGGGTGGGCAGTTATCCCCGAACGCTATCCTTCCAAGTTCCATGCGATACTCAGAAGAGAGCACAGGCGCGTTGGGAAACATGCCACCGTGGACCTTGTGCACCAGTGCCTGGTGCTTGCAAAAGGCATCTTGGCTCCCAGCTGGGCATGAGCAAAGCCCAATCTTCGAGTTGACTGCATAGGACTTTCCAGGACTTGTGGCACTTGGAACAGCATAGGAGCCATCCCCAAGGCAGGTGACATGCATGACAGCGTCTTCAGGCATCCTTCTCAGCAGTCTGTCATACTCCAGGTGGCCTGCTGCAACATGGTTGTGTGCGTGCCTTAGCAGCCGCTCTTCGAAGTATTTCCCCCAGGGAACAGACACGAAGTCCACCGTTGCCACAACGTTGAATGCCTTCACTCTGCAGAGTATGATGTCCTTCAGGACACGAATGCACGCCTCAGCAAAGTTGTTTTTGTTATGGCCTCGTGTTATGATGCTTCTTCGAAAGAGCAACACCCACTGCTGTTCATTTTGCAGGAATGCTTGCACACGTGCTCTGTAGGAGTCATGGGAGAGGGCTTGGAGCTCTCCTTTGCTTTTTCCACGACTTCTGCAGTGTCAGCATACATGATCTGAAATGGATCATTACATTGCAAATGGCATTTGACGGTAAGGTAAAAAAATAATGTATGGCAACTGTACAAGATAATTTAGGATTTCTTTCATTTTCTGGAAAAGCATTGCTCTACGTTGTTTATTTTTGCCTTTTGCTCTTGTTGCTTTGTTGATCAACTCAAATACGAGTAGCAAGCTGAACTTGTTTCTAAGAATTTGTTGTTGAAAAAAAAAAAGAGTGCATATGACAAAAATGCACAACACAGCACACCTGCTGTGTATGCTGCCATATCAACCCCTGTTCAATTTCTATTTTATTTTTATCAACCCCTATTTACAACAGTTTTGCAATTTCAGACGTGTGTGTTGCAAGCAGCATTTTAAAAGCCATTGTACAATGACAGTTTTTTCATTCATCGTTAGCAATAGTAGCCGCAGCTGTGAGTCAGGGACAGACTACATCTGCAAGCACGTACAGGTGTGGGTCTTAGACTGAGCTGCGGCAACCTTGACATAATTAGAACATAGGGCTGTACGAATAGTAACTTTCATGTTCTAATCAAATAGAAACTGAATATGAATATTTCAAAATCGATTCAGAGGAATAAACAAGACGTGAAATTAGTCACACAAGCCCTGACACTGACCGTACAGCATTTTTGCAACTTCCTAAAAATGTACGGTGTTTCTGATTAACACACCAAAGTGGGTCCTCTGAGACTGAGCAGATATTAGCTTTGATGGTAGAGCTTTTGTGGTAGAGGTCTCCACATCTATCTTAGCAATGAACATCATGATTTTGAAGTTAAAACGAAACACACAAACGAGAACAGAGGAGTACCAAATAGAATGTGATCAATTCACAGTTTTGCGTCTTTGATATGGGCTTTCATCCCCGACCAAAATCGTCCATAAAGCGAATCCTCCATACTGTCAAATACCTAGGAAAGAACAAAAACAAGTATGAAGGTTTATTGAGAAATTTCCTGAATTAGTGCCTGCTTGCGGATTTACTCGGTTGCACATTGATTTAAGGTTAGCAAAACCTCAGTAACACGTAGGCCCTGCTGCTCATAACTACTGTCCTCAAAGAATTGAACAGCCGTTTGTAGTCCGACTTGAGCCATAGCAGATATGACAGTTGGCTTGGCATTGCTCAAGTCATTGATGCCAGAGCCTGACAACTTGTCTTGGCAACTGTACCTCCTCAGTTCTCGTAAGCTGCCGCACAACTGCACTATGTTTAACTAAAGACACGACTCATTGCACAAGGGGCATGGACGTGTTCAGAACAGTCATGACGTCAGACATGATTTCCCAAAACTTTGAATGTCCACAAATAACTCCTTTTCCTCTTATATAGTTCTTGTGGACGGCTGTGTATGAGATGGCATGGCTCCCTTTGTGCAGTGGAATGTCCTACTTTCAAAAGTTGGCCCGTAGAATGTCGGGAGAGGCTTGCCATCCATAACAATACTGTACATAATAACGGGACGAAAATACGTGGACTACATATGGGCTGGACCGTCCATTGTCTAGAAAGCGAGTTCCCATATTAACGAGACAAAAATGCATGGTCCTCACAAAAACCATCCACAATTCGACTTGTTCATATTAACGGGGTCCATATTAACGAGGTACGACTTTACATGAATAATACAGACAAAATACAAATGACTGACTCCTAATGAGGAGTGCCTGGCTGCCGTTTTGTGTAGCATAGCAAATGTCAGCATTGGAATTGGAAAACAATTTCTCCTGTCTTAGTGGCCCTGGTGTGCTATTAGCCATGTCATAAATGTGATTTTTGTGTGCTCCAGGATATTTTTGCACAGCTTTGACCAGCTTAGCTTCTATAATGGGTGAGGTTCATAGCAATGAGCCAGAGCTCATTGCTATATACAAAGATGGTTGTAGCCACACTTTATCAACAAACCTTTTGGAACGTTGACACCAGCTGCCTCCGCTGTCCTGGGCCGACATTCTTCGCAGACGTCAGGCAGCGACACTCTGCCTGAGCCACATGGAAGTGGCAAAGTAACTGTGTTGCTTTTGGCCAGACGCTGTTGAAGAGCTGCCTTTTCAGCTGCTGAATTGTCAGTCATGAACGCTTGAGGCGCGTACAAATAAGTAACATAACTATGAAACAACAGAAAAATAAACTAGCTCTTCATACAGAAGCTGAGAAGATATTGGCAGTACACATTTACAATAGTCATGTTCAACCTAAGAAGGAAAAAAACCTAGTCCATCATCTACATAAGACACAATAGCACACCAGGACAATATACTGTACAATAAAGACACAATAGCACACCTGGTGAAATACTGCAGCGCCACCATGGAGGAGGGCTCGCGTAGTGTCATGCGGCCGGTCTCAACAGCCAATACGGAAACCAATAGAGTGTGATGGATTACATTATCTCGCGGAGGAGGGAGAGTGATGTCTCTGTGCCCAGCCATCGTGTTCGTGGTGCAGTAATATTTTGAGAGCAGACAGGCTATGTTTCTCTTCCTTCTTATGTTGAACATGACTATAGTATGTTCATCACAAGCTGGCACTCTAGGTGACGGAGGTACAAAAGTCTTAAAGGAGGCAATATTACCTTGAGTCTGGGATGAACGGAGACAGAGGACACCGGATGCAGATGGGAGTCCCGTCCTGTCTTGTCCCCGTCTGCATCACTAGATCTCCGTCTCCACACATCCCAAATTCAGGGTAATCTTGCCTGTTTGGTAAAAACTTTAAAACCCCCCAGTGCCGGGGAACATGCAGTCTTCGTGTCATCTTTTCTGCGTTCCCCGGCACTGGGGTTTTTGAAGTTTTACCAAATATGTTGGACCAAGCAGCCCACACCACCTCATTATTTAATACTGCCTCCTCCGAGTCTGCAGCAGCTTCCTTGCATTCTACCTTTATGTCTGGGTCATTCCATGCCAAATGTCTCAGACGTCTGCTAAACCATCCCTGATTTCTTTAAAAGAAATTGTGGTTCTTTGTTCCCATACAGCCAATGCTCCCCAGCTTCCCTTTTTACAGACAAAAATTCGCTCCGTGGCCGTCTCTTGAAGATTTGCGAAGGGACATGCGACCTACCTGGCGAAATGAAATTCATCATAATAGCTTTTTCTTTTTGCAAGTTCCAACCAAATCCCCTCTGATCGAGTGATGGCAAAGCATAATTTCGTGCCAAAAGTGTTGAAAAGTCAACCGACACTTTTTATCCATAGTTCACACCCGGAGAAAACTAAAAAATTTAGAACTTTTGGAATTTTTTACAGAACTCTGCAATTTTTTAGGACCACTTAAACTGTTCAGTGCTGTTGCCTAGGAAGCATACAACGTGTTAGATATATTTTGAGGCTCACAGACTTGGAAGATTATGCAAAAAAAAATTATGAAGTTTGGAAATATTGCTTTTTGCCACCAATTTTTGTCATCAATTGCACACTGAGGTGGTTCTGTTAAAAGTATGAGACAATTGCTTCATAGTATACCCATTGAATATTTATTTTACGAAGTTTCATCGAAACACTTTTTGTCTTTGCAGAGAAAAATACAATTTGACCACCGCCACACTCATCCGGCGTTGCCCAGCAAAGCCGTAGAGGAGAAAACGCATAAAAAATAAAATGGGAGAGGATTGGCTGCATGATGACAATCACCCACAATTTATTTTGAAGGAATCTAGAACGGTCGAGCACAACATCTGGTACGTGTGACATGGAATGACCCTTCTGAAAATGCCGTCCCTATGGCAGCAACACCCATGATGTATATTTGAGTTTAAAACATTGAAGCTATAATCGAAATGGATTTTCCTTCGGGCCCTGTGTGGGCGAGTACGATACTATTTGCTGTCATATAAGACAACCATGTACTGAGAGGGTCTCACAGTGGAAGAGTAACCTATGATCTTGACAAAATATCAACAATGATCACTCACACTACGTCACTGAAAATACTCTTACCTCATAACCCCCCAAGCAGTTTTCTGTAGTGCTTTTTCAGAAGATCAAATGCTATGGTGTACCCCCGAGTGCTCTGAGAGTTGTGAATGAGCACAGCGACTGGAATTGCCCCAGCATTAGTTCCTGCATGGAGTACAGTAACTGTGCTCTGTGTTGCATCACAAGATGACGTTGGGTCGACGAATATGACTTCCTGAGCAGCCTTGAGTTGTTTTGTCCTCTTCATGATAGGGGTGACAACAACAACTGCCCAGGTTGAAGCATTTTTCGCATTGTCTGCCTCTGTGCTCTCAGTCACATTGATCTCAACACCTAAAATGAAATGGCAACCATATACAGTAGAATAAGTAACCAGAATTTTGGGAGCGTTGGTTTGCAAACACCTTTTGCTTTATGAGTTCATCATCTGATAACAAAGCACAGCCTCTGGTGTGGATCCCTGCATTTATGAACGTTATATCTCAAAGAATGAATGCAGCCCAACCTTTCTTTTTACCCATGTTTATGAATGAGGTCATGAGATGGCTGTGAAAAGGCCTGTGTTAGAACAGTGGCCGATCCAGGAGGGGGATACATTGGATTTCCCTCTCTCCCTCCCCCACTACGTGCTTCGACAAAGATACCGCCCCAACCCCGCCAAACCGAGGGTCTGGATCCACCACTGTGAGAAGCTGTTGTCTTGAAGCTGTATGTTGACAAAACATGCGTCAAGAGTATAATAGAGTATGTTATTCAAAATGAAGACAATGCGACAGGCATTCTCTGTGATACAAAACTATCACGGGTTAACCGTGACCGGGCATTATTACAGAGTAGGTTTAAAAATATGTTAACCATTAAACTAACTTAACACAAACTAAAATATACATGGCAAAAGTTACTCTCTTGTCGGTACACAGAAATCTTCTCCTTCAGCTTCTGAATGGGCTCTCTGTCATCGCCGTACGCATCCTTTCGCCATTGCTCGTATCACTGGTGCACAGTTCTCTGTGTTGGGTTGACAGCTGCACTCGCAAGCAGTTCATTGTGTTGTTTTCCATTTCAAGCTTGCTTTCATGTAGGCGTCTGGCCTCAGACACACTCATGCCCCCAAGGAAGGAAGTAACCTAATTGTGACAACAAAGATGGGAAAAATTTGTAACAAATAGCATGTTGTAAGTTAACTATATAACGTGAGAGTACACTGTCTTGCAATAAGATCAACAAATATACCTCCTGAGAACGTGAGCTTCTTGTTGAGTGAGTTCAGACATTTCAGATTGCATATTGCCAATCAATAGTCGTGTTCAACTTAAGAAGGAAAAAAAAAGTAGTCTGTCAGGTCTCTCAATACTTCGCCGCAGATAGGATGGCTTGGCACAGAGACGTCACTCTCTCTCCTTCACCAGATAATATAATTCATCCCACTCTGCTTCCGTACTGGCTGTGAAGACTAGCCGCACGACACTATGCAAGCCCTCCCCCATGGCTGCGCTGCCGTATCTCTCCTGGCACACTACTGTGTCCCGTTATCTCTAACGGTGCATGTAGACGACGGACCAGACTACTTTTTTTTCTTAAATTGAACAAGAGTATAGTCTTTCTCTGCTTTTTTTTTTTCTCTGAGCTTTTTTTACCAGTGTCCGGCATAATATGGTCTAAGATACAGGGTGTTTCAGTTAAATCCCTGGGCTAGATAATTCACGAACCGGTGCAACAATCGAAGAACTTCCTTTTTACAAGTATCTGTCCGATGCTACCTACAGGCTGCGCACTGTGTGGCTGAGTTGGAGCCGCTCATTATATAAATAAAAATTAAAATGAGTTGCGTAAAAAGACATAACTTCTAAAGCAGGGCGCCGTCGGCATTAAAATGGGTGCTACCTGTTTTGGGACCTTCAGTGGACACCTTTTAGAGAATAATCTGCCGCCGAGGCGGGTCATTTGTTGCAGTAATTAATTGGTTTCGGGTTACATACTTTTGTTGCGGCTGGTAGCAGTGAAGCGCAAAAGGGTGCTCTTCTACTGTCTCATTCACCAATGAATTACATCTTTTTGCGCTTCGGCAGCCGCGAGCCGAATACTGAAACCAATTAATTACTGAAACAAATGACCCGCCTCAATGGAAGATTTTTCTCTTAAAGGTGTCCACTGAAGGTTCCAAAACAGGTAGCACCCATTTTAATGCCGACGGCTCCCTGCTTTAGAAGTCATGTTTTTCATGAAACGAATTTTAAATTTGAATGAAATAATGAGTGCCTCCCACTCATTCACATGGTGCGCAGCTTGTAGGTGGTTTCAGACAGAACAGATACTTGCAAAAAAGAAAGTTATTGATTGGTGCACCCGTTAGTTCATTATTTAGCCTGAGAATTTAACTGAAACACCCTGTATGTACCTCAAGACCTCTAATCATCAATTAGCATCATACCTATACCCCAACCTTATAGTATTGCTTTGAAGGGGTGGTTAAGCAATGACATTAAATATAACAGGTTGAAATAGTGCTACAGCCTGAAAGTAAAGGAAGATATATAATTACAACTAGGAACACACGAGCAAAGCAAGTTAGGGCATTTAAATGTGAAAAAGTCTGACTCCAGTTTTACCATATATGAAACAATTACGCAGCATCTGCATTAGCAACATGGTAGCTAGTATATTTGAGGGCACAAATGCATGAAGAGATATAGATATGCAGAAAACACTTGCAATGAAAAAGCAAGAAACGAAATCATGTACTAACCAGAGAATGTATCTTTCGTCTCCGTTGTACCCCTCAGAAGCCTTTGCGCGTCTGCGCTCTCCGTGCTATGATTATGAGTACCACTGACACGGATCACAGCAGGCAAAGGGATCTCACGGACCAGGAAGGTATCCTAACGTTTTGTATTTCTAGTGACGTTCTTTATCTTGATGTCGATCCTTGCTCCACATCCACTGTTCTGAAAGGAGGATAGCTGTTTCCCTTTATGGTGGTTCTGGCAGTTCCAATATTTGTGGAACGTCATGCTAACCAATGCAAAAGAGAATTGATGATGAGCAGAGAGGGGGAAGAGAGCAGATATGTAAGAGACGTCACTCAGAACAACGTCACTGTCATGTAAATACACACCGAAGTACCTGCCTGAAAATCGGGAATTTTTCAATTGGGGAAGGAGACGATCTGCCATGAAAAGAACTTTCTCCTCTATCCTGTTTGTGGTTTAACCTGTTAAAAAAACTTGTGATGCAGTATGTGCTGCGACCAAGCTTCCCCAGCACTTTCAGTTTACATCGAGCAATCATGCAGTATCAGCGTTTTTCGTTCCTTTTTAAACGACAACTGCAAAATAACTCACCTTTCACATTTCTTCACTGTGCTAGCAATCCACGAGGTGGACGTACGTTTACTGTAGTCCAGCCATTGTTGCGCGTCCTCGTGGTTCAACAAGTTGGCACGAAGGACTTCCGTATCATGCGTTGAAGATGCTTCGTCCTCAAAACAAATGATGCTTTGGGTGCTGAGATTGCTTCCAGAGGAACGTATCCCAGTTATATCAACTCAGGAATCGTGTTGATTGCACCTGTCAGCCTTCAAAATCCGAAACTTTGCACGAAGACAGAGAAACTGAACAACTGCGGCACTTTCGGTTCACGAGAAAGAGCGCCAAGTATATGCGTCTCAGGCCTCAGTCCGTAGACCCACGTGACCTAACATTTTGTTAATCTTTAAAAAGTTTTCAACCCATTTATATAAAAAATATTTCCTTGTCAACGTTCGAGACATAAATGTGCAACGTGCAGGAGTTAATCGAATTAATTAAACTGACCGCAAGGGGCGAACCACGAACGGAGTGCGTAGATAGTGCGGATGGGCGCGGATAGCGCTGGGTTTAGCGCCGCTCTAGCAGCAGCTGATGACAGATCACTATGTTGTTCTAGGAGTTCTACCGTGGCGGATAGCTTGCCAATGCTTATCAAGTCGGCGCGATGCTGATTTGGCGTGATTGTTTTATGTGGCAAGTATCCTGCCTTCATTTTTGGTCATGTTCCACTGCAGTCAAGTTATATGTTCTCTTGTTCAGTGAAGATCTGTCTGTTACTAGGACAGATCCTGCAGTGCGTGTAATTTTCAATGCTCTGCGGTATTTGATATTAAAACTGTGACACTTCACCTGTTGGATGCAGTCCTTGGATATCTTCCTGAGTTTTCTACATCTGTATGGGGCGGAACGGAGGTTTTGCGTCTTTTTGCATTCATGAATAGTGGAACATTCTAGCCTTTCTACACTGATTATACCTCATACAATGCCGTCGCATATATTCCACCCTGCATAATTCGTTTGCAGTGTGCAATGTTTCGCATGTTTTTTTTTAGAGAGTCCTTCTCATTCCTACAGGTTGCATATATTGGCCTCCCCATGATGGATGAGTCGTGGTGATGCGTGTTCCAACACTTGAGACTACGTATACGTGCATATAAGGAAGAAAACTGCCCTGGTACCCCTAATGCACTGTTAATGCGTATTGTGCAATTTGTGCTAATGTGTTTGTCTGGTTGTCTACACAAGAATGCAAAAGAATTGTTGCAATAGCCGTATCTGAATTGCACGTTAAGATCTCATTCTTGTGATTCCATAGAGGTACTATCAACCCAACAACTACATTATTTGGTGATTATAACTGGGAAGCTTCATCGCCAGGGGCCGGTACTGGACCCCATTGACTGTGGTAGTGTGGTAAAATGTCATAATGAGTCACTTAACAGTGAGGATCGAAGTCCTATGGTGTCAAAAAAGGTCGGAAGTGCTTTGAGGGCGCAACTGTGGTGGGCTGTATTTGGCCATGGACCAAGAAATATTGACAATGTGGAGGTGCGAGAGTATAGCTGACTAAGAGAGCCTGATAGGGTTGTCCGGGAAGGTTGGTAGTGTATGTGCTAGTGCGGACCTAGTGTGCGAACAGTACCAACACACCATTCAGCCATTCAGCAGCCTTGCTTAGATGATACAGGAAAATGCAGGTTTCGCTCCAGCAAAGGACGTCAACTTGTTTGTTAACAACTCATGGAAACATGCAAGGTCAGAAAGGGATAAGGGTGTATACCACGGTAATATGGGGAGTCCGAGCACATGCCTCCCTACACTATACCCCTCATCGGTGTTTGTCATATGTTGTTTTTTAATCCAAATTCTGTAAATTCAAAACAAATTCGCGCCCAGCTCTTAATCTATTTGTAGCCCTGTGCATTCTTTACGTGACAGAAAAAGAACACAAGACTGAAGATAAGACACTTTATATTTTCTGAACCCGTCCCTGAAGGTGAACTGTGTGAAAACAAAATTGTTTGAACCATTGTAACTGCCTTCTAAAAGTGAACCATTAGTATAGACTTGACTCTCTGTGCTATGCTTACAAACTGCACAGCTCTTTCAGCCTAACTGGCACCTCATCAGCACTGCATAGGTAGGTGAGGGGATGGTATGTGAAGAGGTCTCATGGAGGACGAGCGCTCACGCAAAAGGCCCATGCAAGTCGTCGAAGCAAAAGCCTGACAGCTGACAACTTACCTTGACAACTGCACCCCCTCTGTCTTCGTAAGGTGCCGAGCAACTGCAGTGTTTAACTAAAAGCACAACTCCTTGCATGAGGGTCAATCGCTTGTGGATGTGTCCGGAACAGTCATGACCACATACAGGATTTTCCAGGCCCTTCATCTCCAAGAATAACCCTCCTTCCTTTTATATAGTTCTTGTGGACAGGTGTAAAGGACCAATACTATGCAGAATAACCGGACAAAAATACATGGACTACGTATGATTTGTAGCTTTTTGGACCGTCGATTGCCCGAAGAGAGAGTTTCTATATTAACGAGAGAAAAATGCATTGAAAAAATTTGTTATTGAAACATTAACGAGGCAACTGCACACACCAAGTGCCTTCTTCTGGCTAGTTACTCTACTAGTTTCTAACACTGTGACATTTAGTGGTCACTTACTTCATTTTTAGCACTGTGCCCTTCATTTTTCCATATTTTATGGGACTCTACAAGTAATTGTTTTCGTGCGTAAGTTGTTAGCCCCGAATAATGAGTTTGTTTGCTCTTATAGCCTGTGTAGCATCCATCATTGTCAAACAGTGGCTGTGCCAGCTTGTAGCAGTACTGTGGTTAGCTCATAGAATTTTTCATGTTACTCTCTATGCTATTTACTACTTTCAGGCGCACATATCTCTAGCAGTGGCTTGTTCAATTATCATTTATTTTTGTTCTCATCAAAAGCACAATGGTGTCGTCTGCAAAAGTAGTCATTATTGCTCGTGTAAAAGGCTCTGCCGAACGTTACCAAGTCAAGACAATTCAAAATTGTATCGCAGAATGTGATGCACCAAGTAGAATAATTATTGCACCACTATTGTATCAGTAGTGCAGTACCTGTGTATGCAATGAGGGGATAAATCGACTGATTCCCTTCTTTACTGTTTTTGCTCCAATGGCATCTACATACCAGGATGTACCTGCCAAAGAAAACTTAGGACCGTATTGCAATTTATTGGCCCGCTACAGGAGGTTAAGAAACGGGAAATGCATGCGTGTCTATGGGACGGACAATCAGATCAGGCCCATTTTCTCGGTTTGGGATCTTTCGACTTATCCCCTTATTGCATACAGAGGTTCCGTTATTCATGTTTGGTAAAATGAACGAGGTTTCAAGCTTAAACAGGAAAAACGTGTGCGAGAGACGCGTGTGTTGCTTTCAGAATAATACTCCAAGACTTTCAAATGAGGTGATGTAGTAACAAGTTCTTTTACAATACAATCAGCAATGATTAAAAAAAAGTGTTCATGGCATCCAAGCACCAGAACTAAATTAAATTACATGTATTAAGTGCCAACAGAGCCTGTGAATGATACTGTGACTTCCCAATCAAAGGCACCACAGAGCATACTGAGTCTCACCAATTTCTGCCGGCATGTGTCAAGGAAGTAAAAATATAACTAACTTCTAACACATCCAGTGGTCTACAAATTAGTCCATAGGGTGTGACCACTTGGCGGGTGGTGTTAGGCATTAACCGTGTGGTACCACTTCCCTCCTTAATAGTGAGCTGACACGATGGTAGCCAGAAAATATTTCGTGAGGGCAGTTTCTGTGGGGACTTTACATGGGGGAGGATTCCCTTCTCGTTTTCCTCTCCCAAATGCGCTACCAAGCGTATGATTTTAGGGGGTTGAACCCCGTAATCCAACCCCTGGATGACAGACATGCACATGCCACAGCAACAACCATTTCCTATAGTATATATGGAGTATTGTGTTACAAAGATTGAAGAGGGGTAAGTAGATCATATGGGAAATGTGTCACTGACGGGACTCCAAGACTTAGAGGGACCGAAAAGTGAAAAATAACACCCATATTTTTGCCCACTGTCGTGCACAACATCGTTGTTTGATAAGACACAGAAAGCATTACTTCTCAATTCGGCATATTTTTTACGTATAAATATTTTGAAGATTGCCGGAACATGGACGGTGCTGCCAGCGAACGGCGAAAAAGAGCAACTGGGGTTTCAGATCCAGGGCTCCCAGGGATTGGTCAACCCTTACCACGTGAGAGTTAATTTTGTAGAGAACAAAGCTGACGCACATTATCTTACAGCTAAACGCCATTTTAAAAATGACGCTCACTTGCATAGCTTTTACGTTAATAAAGCATTCAGCTACTTCGCCGCTACGAGCTACGATCCGCCGCGCCATCTGCAAGGCCGTCGGTGTTATCGCGTTTATTGTTTACGTCGTGGGTGGTCGTGTTGGTCGCGCGAAGAGAAGTGAATGACATGTTCGTGGTTGTTGTGTCAATTATTCGAGAGACCTACATATGCCTGGTGTAGTTTTGGTGTTCCTGCGATACAAAAATCATGTTCGTTCACCATCGGCGGCAGGCGTTTTCTACCACAAGATTCAACAGGAGAGTGCGCGAAAACGAATGTGGTTCGAAACACTCGGTTATTAGATGTAGCAGTCGTGTGGTGTGTGCTGAGCTCATTTTGCTGCCGATGACTACGAAGATGCCGTAGAAGGCGAATTGCGAAGACGTCCGAAGCACACTGATGCTCAGTACCCAGTGATTTTGCTTCACCGAGGTGACGAGTTCAACACAACGTCTTAGGTATGTACAGGCGTCACACATGTATAAATTATAATATAGCGACGACGTATTCCATTTAACTTATGTTATCCTACTTGTCCCGTACTCAACATTGTTAACATCAACAAATTTAATTTTAGGGGCCTTCCAGTGTTGAAGAGGCGCAAGAATCCTTCATGTGTGCGTTTTCCAAGCACTCAAGTTGACATGGCAGAAATAGCTGAAAGCAGGTATGCGCACTAGATTTGTTACGTGTTGCAGACTTTGTGACATTTTTTTTAGTCTTTGGACAGGTGCGGAACATTAGTATGACGTCAACAAGAGGAGAAGAAACCGATGAGAACTACTAGCTTGTTTGAAGGGTACAAGAATACTTCCTGTTGAGATGTAGTTATGACTTTATGACTAAGGAACGCTAATTAATTTTCTAGAGATGCATCCTCTATACTTGAATACCCAGTGAAACATCAAACGTTCATTGTCTTTGAAGCCCCACTACTGGAATTGTTCAATGTGTGTCAGAGCTGCAGTGAGCCATGCTAGGTTACCACATCCACCACATCATATTGGCCCTAACTTTGCAGAGTTCCCCTATCTCGGATGCAACTGTCATTTCTCTATTGCTCTTCCGATCCTACCTTCTCAGAGATTAATATGGTTCACCATACACTGCATGGGCACTGCCTTTCTCTACTCATGCTTTCGGTTTCTTGTTCTGTTGAATAAATCTTCACTTGAGTTTGCAGCCATCACGCTGTCTACTGTGTTTGCCCCTCATCTATATTGATGTGCTGTAACAGTATAGCACATCAACATGCCAACAACCTACCAAACGACCTTGCCTAGTCCTACTTTTGGATGGAAACTACACGATGTGGTAACATCCACATATATAGAGTTTTAGTCGACGGAGATTTGCTGTTTTTGTACAACCTTCATTGTACATTTCTTTTGTCTCACTTAGCATGCCTGAAGAAATGTTCTGATCTTCATCAAGATGACAGGTCATTGTTTGATCTGCAGCATTATTTTTCCTGTAATCTTTTCACCAACACAGAATACAAAAGTGAACAAAGGGTAGAATATAACTACCTTGTTAAATTCAAAAGGGAAGGACGAAACTGTTTATACTTCTCTTGTTTATTTTGTTGCAGGTTTTACAACTCTATCAAGTACGTCAAAATATCAGAGGGCAAGAAGTAAGCTGCCGCACAACTGCACTATGTTTAACTAAAGACACAACTAGTTGCACAAGGGGCATGGATGTGTTCAGAACAGTCATGACGTCAGACATGATTTCCCAAAACTTGTCCACAAATAACTCATTTTCCTCTTATATAGTTCTTGTGGACGGCTGTGTATCAGATGGCATGGCTCCCTTTGTGCAGTGGAATGTCCTACTTTCAAAAGTTGGCCCGTAGAATGTCGGGAGAGGCTTGCCATCCATAACAATACTGTACATAATAACGGGACGAAAATACGTGGACTACATATGGGCTGGACCGTCCATTGTCTAGAAAGCGAGTTCCCATATTAACGAGACAAAAATGCATGGTTCTCACAAAACCATCCACAATTCGACTTGTTCATATTAACGGGGTCCATATTAACGAGGCACCACTTTACATGAATAATCCAGACAAAATACAAATGTCTGACTCCTAATGAGGAGTGCCTGGCTGCCGTTTTGTGTAGCATAGCAAATGTCAGCATTGGAATTGGAAAACAATTTCTCCTGTCTTAGTGGCCCTGGTGTGCTATTAGCCCTGTCATAAATGTGATTTTTGTGTGCTCTAGGATATTTTTGCACAACTTTGACCGGCTTCGCTTCTATAATGGGTGAGGTTCATAGAAATGAGCCAGAGCTCATTGCTATGTACAAAGATGGTTGTAGCCACACTTTATCAACAAACCTTTTGAAACGTTGACACCAGCTGCCTCCGCTGTCCTGGGC
Source organism: Ornithodoros turicata (assembly GCF_037126465.1). NCBI lineage: Eukaryota > Metazoa > Arthropoda > Arachnida > Ixodida > Argasidae > Ornithodoros > Ornithodoros turicata. The sequence goes on along the minus strand of NC_088202.1, from coordinate 28,066,958 downwards.
TGACATTCTTCGCAGACGTCAGCCAGCGACACTCTGCCTGAGCCACATGGAAGTGGCAAAGTAACTGTGTTGCTTTTGGCCAGACGCTGTGAAGAGCTGCCTTTTCAGCTGCTGAATTGTCAGTCATGAACGCTTGAGGCGCGTACAAATAAGTAACATAACTATGAAACAACAGAAAAATAAACTAGCTCTTCATACAGAAGCTGAGAAGATATTGGCATTACACATTTACAATAGTCATGTTCAACCTAAGAAGGAAAAAAAAACCTAGTCCATCATCTACATAAGACACAATAGCACACCAGGACAATATACTGTACAATAAAGACACAATAGCACACCTGGTGAAATACTGCAGCGCCACCATGGGGGAGGGCTCGCGTAGTGTCATGCGGCCAGTCTCAACAGCCAATACGAAAACCAATACTAGAGTGTGATGGATTACATTATCTCGCGGAGGAGGGAGAGTGATGTCTCTGTGCCCCGCCATCCTATTCGTGGTGCAGTAATATTTTGAGAGCAGACAGGCTATATTTCTCTTCCTTCTTATGTTGAACATGACTATAGTATGGTCATCACTAGCTGGCACTCTAGGTGACGGAGGTACAAAAGTCTTAAAGGAGGCAATATTACCTTGAGTCTGGGATGAACGGAGACAGAGGACACCGGATGCAGATGGGAGTCCCGTCCTGTCTTGTCCCCGTCTGCATCACCAGATCTCCGTCTCCACACATCCCAAATTCAGGGTAATATTGCCAGTTTGGTAAAAACTTTAAAAACCCCAGTGCCGGGGAACATGCAGTCTTCGTGTCATCTTTTCTGCGTTCCCCGGCACTGGGGTTTTTAAAGTTTTACCAAATATGTTGGACCAAGCAGCCCACACCGCCTCATTATTTAATACCGCCTCCTCCGAGACTGCAGCAGCTTCCTTGCATTCTACCTTTACGTCTGGGTCATTCCATGCCAAATGTCTCAGACGTCTGCTAAACCATCCCTGATTTTTTTCAAAGAAATTGTGGTTCATTGTTGCCATACAGCCAATGCTCCCCAGCTTCCCTTTTTACAGACAAACGAAAAATTCGGTCCGTGGCCGTCTCTTGAAGATTTGCGAAGGGACATGCGACCTACCTGGCGAGATGAAATTCAACATAATAGCTTTTTCTTTTTGCAAGTTCCAACCAAATCCCCTCTGATCGAGTGATGGCAAAGCATAATTTCGTGCCAAAAGTGTTGAAAAGTCAACCGACACTTTCTATCCATAGTTCACACCCGGAGAAAACTAAAAAATTTAGAACTTTTGGAATTTTTTACAGAACTCTGCAATTTTTTAGGACCACTTAAACTGTTCAGTGCTGTTGTCTAGGAAGCATACAACGTGTTAGATATATTTTGAGGCTCACACACTTGGAAGATTATGCAAAAAAGATTATGAAGTTTGGAAATATTGCTTTTTGCCACCAATTTTTTTCATCAGTTGCACACTGAGGTGGTTCTGTTAAAAGTATGAGACAATTGCTTCATAGTATACCCATTGAATATTTATTTTACGAAGTTTCATCGAAACACTTTTTGTCTTTGCAGAGAAAAAAAATATAATTTGACCACCGCCACACTCATCCGGCGTTGCCCAGCAAAGCCGTAGAGGAGAAAACGCATAAAAAATAAACTGGGAGAGGATTGGGTGCATTGTCTGCTCACAAAAATCATCCGTAATTTGAATCGTCCATAAGAACTGTGTTCATACTAACGCGGCACGACTGTACATACCAAGTGCCTTCTTCTGGCTAGTTACTCTACTAGTTTCTAACACTCTGACATTTAGTGGTCACTTACTTCATTTTTAGCACTGTACCCTTCATTTTTTCATGTTTTATGGGAGTGTACAAGTAATTGTTTTCGTGTGTAAGTTGTTGGCGCCGAATAATGAGTTTGTTTGCTGTTATAACCTGTGTAGCATACATCATTGTCAAAGAGTGGCTGTGCCAGCTTGTAGCAGTACTGTGGTTTGCTCATAGAATTTTTCATGTTACTCTCTATGCTATTTACTACTTTCAGGTGCACATATCTCTCGAAGTGGCATGTTCAATTATTATTTATTGTTGTTCTCATCAAAAGCACCATGGTGTCGTCTGCAAAAGCAGTCATTATTGCTCGGGAAAAAGGGCTCTGCCGAATGTTATCAAGTGAAGACAATTCAAAATTGTATCGCAGAATGTGACGCACCAAGTAGAATAATTATTGCACCACTATTGTATAAGTAGTGCAGTACCTGTGTATGCAATGAGGGGATAATCGACTGATTCCCTTCTTTACTATTTTTGCTCCAATGACATCTACATACCACACTGTAAAAAATTGCCGTAAATTTTACGGTCAAAATCTATTTTTTGCCGTAAAAAGAACAGGTATGCTACTGTAATTGGAAATACGGTCGAAGTAGTGTAATTAATACGGCATCAATGAAATATGCCGTTATTATGACTGTTATCACGTAAATAAGACAGTAGTGTGCCCGTAATCCTGATTACGGTCAAATGACTGTAGATATTACGGTAGTCTGCCACACTTTCACATTGGATTCCAGTATCTGACATTGTGCTACGCTTGCTGGGAACAGTGAATTTTAATAAATGGCCGATATCTGTACATGTATACATGCATATGGTGGCACAGTGTTGGTATGCATTGTATTTCATTAGATGGTACCAGTTGAAGTTGGTCTGGTGAGCAACTGGAAGTGAGGTGGTGCCAGTTCGAACTGGACCAGTTTACATGTTTGGGGGAAGTTTCGGTTTCAGTGCCATGACCATGGAGGTAAGAAACTAAGGAGATGCCCTAAGCGCCTGTCCCAATGCAAGCGAGCGTGCTGTGACCCGCGCATGGCATTGTGGTTAGTTGCCCACACACGTGACCCATAAACGTCACGGCAAGACGTCATAAAACATGGCGTCCTCCATGTCCGCGGCGTATCTTACCTGAATACAGAGACGAGCTGCGGCCGAATAACTTGTTTCCGCTTTCATAACATATTTGGAGTTCGAAGTTATCACACCCGTTGAAACACAAGATAGATCATCTCAGTGTGGAAGCAATGGATCACTAAATCGCTAGAAGAAATACGTAAGTCATCGTGACATTGCCTGGCTTCTCTTCTGTTTTGCTATTTTGCTGCGATTTATCACGCGGCAAATGTTGAAACAACCCATAACCTTCAAAGTATTGTGCGAATGGACTCCTTGAAGGTAAGGCGTTTGCTGAAGATGAAGTTTGCTAAACTTCAAAGTCTCCGCGCAGACCGCCATAACGCCGAAACATGTGGGGATCACGTGACCGGGCAACTAGATGGGCGTGGTATTGCCAGGAGCGACCGCTAGAGGGGTCCCACGGCCTTCCGATCTTTTAGCCCTCTCCTTAGTTTCTTACCTCCATGGCCATGACATGTTAAAGTTAATGCGAAGTTAAAGTAATTTTATTAGTAGAAAAAAATAATATTTCAATTTTTGGAAAACTTCATTAGCGTTAACGAATGTGATTTTGGAATTCTTATATTTGTATTTTGTGCGTTCCTGCTCCCGTGATGAATGATGCGTTCACTGTGCAACGGTCGCTTGCTTAGCGGCTTGCCTGTACAACGCTTTTTTGCACGTTGTTAGCGTGATGTGTGACATAGGCGTTGGTTTTATAATCGAAAGGATTTGTCTGTAAGTTACGACATGCGACAGTACAATGAGCGCCAGCGGCCGGGCGGGCGGGTGTTACAGGATTACAGCTGGACTACAACTGTGGATACCGCTTTATCGTGAGTACTATGCTTAAGTGCTTTTCCCTTGTGAACCATTTAGAAGTATTCTACTAGAACCTCATCTCTTTGTTCCGCGTCAGGTTCGTGGCACCTGTAAATGCATGCCGTTTTACGAGTAACATGTACGAGTAGCTAGTTAACGTTACCAGCAACTTGTTTCATTCTCATGTTTTTGTCTTTGTATTTCAGAAATGTTGAGAGATTTGCGTGCTCTTTGGGGCCACGACTGCTCAAATTAACTGCACACTCTAATTACATGTTGCAATTGAATGCATATTTACTTGTGCCTTTTCAACTTTCCAGAAACCTTAAGCTGCTTGGGCTCAAAGGAAAATGACGATCCATCGTGTGCTATTAAGAACATCTCACATACTTTGTTGAATGATTCAAGATGACCACAAGGTAGTCGAGCAATGGACCCATCAGCCATGAAATATTATCTATTCCATGTAACTCTGTAGTTCCTCTACTGCTTTTGTTTAATTACATTATAGTTATGCTACATGTACATTAGAATATGTGCAATGTTTGATTACAAATAAAATGTAATTTTGCATTGCAGTTCTTTGGATCTGTCGTTGCTGGGAACAGCGATCCTGCGAAGTGGCACTGGTTGCCTACCAGCTAGCCTCTGTCCGAGCAGGCCACTGTAAGTCAAACCACTTCAACTGGTCCCAGTTCAACAATTAGGTTTGCAACGAGCTCCAGTCGAGACTGCGACGGGTTAGAAACCAGTTCAGATTGGGACTGGCCAGAAACCAGTTGGACCAACTGGTTTCTGGCTGGTCCTAGTCACAACTGGTACCAGTTGGCCCAACTGATTTCTGGTCCCAGTCTCAGCTGGGACCAGTTGAGCTGGAATCGGTTGCACTGGTCCCTGTTCGATAACACAGTTCAACTGGTACCAGTGAAAAAATTTTTGCCTGGGGTACTCCCAGAAGACACGTACTTTCGCCTTATTGCACGCGAAAAGGGAAATGATCCTGTGTACTATTTCCAGTCACCGTTACTTGAAGCTGCTGCCGGCTAAAAGAAGCTGAGCAAGCTCCGTGCGCATATGCCCACTGATGTAACCTGGAGGTAAATTATCTCGCTGATGTGTTAGATTTACTTCTTTGCATACTTCAGTGCTCCAAGATACTGAATGCTAAACCGCTCTGCTGTAAATTTTGTATTCTAGGTGAAAAGATCTAAGAACATGCGTATATGACACATCATGTGCTTCATATGCGTATGACTTGTCAATGTGGTGTTACTTGAACGATGTCATGATTGTTGAACATGTTTAACATGTTCTTGACCCTGCATAATTTGTTTGGTTCCAATCTGTTCCAGCAGAGATGGTCACTTCTGGGCATACCATCCTTCCTGGAAAAGTCGTGTGGAAAGGCATCCAAGACACCCTTGGCCTTGGACCACTTTCTGGAAGAAGATCCAGGAGGGGACATCTCTTTTGCATGGTTTCTCGTGACACTGAGTGAGTATTTCAGTTTTTATCATCAATCAGCATTGCATCACTTTATCATTTCAATCCTTCACTCTGCAGGAGCACTTTTTAACTAGAAACTGATATTATTCCGGCTTATTTCATTTAGCTGTTTGTACTGCTGTTCTTTAGTGACTATAACACATGCTTGTTGCGTTCATAACTTGAATGTCACACCTATGTCTCGAAAGGTAGAACATAAGGAGCTGGTGTCCCTTATAACTTCACATGGAATTAGGGTATTTTGTTGGGTTGGCATGCTGCTTGTCCACCCTTGAACATTAGCATTCCTTTGCAATTGAAATTGTGCCTTCTTACCCACTTAGAATTTGCGACAATAAGTGCATAGCATGGCGGATAATGTTCGGTGTCCCTCTCCTTATTCTTTGTCGGGAACAAAGTCGTTGAGTAATGCAACTGGTGGCTGGCTAGTACGTGTAGCTTCATATCTTAATTCATTGAAAGCTGGGTGACCACACCGGATCAGACAGGGTGGTCCGGTCGACCTCTTCATTCTTTTCTTTCAAACATATTTTAAATCCTTGTTCCTAGGAGGTATATTGGCGCTGAAAGTAGTTGAAAATAATTGGTGGTTATTTTTTAATGTACTGTCATTCAGATGTGGGCATTTCGACCATTGCGCTTTCTATGCAGTTTGACGCCAAGTATCTTCATAACTATTTGACATATTTAGCTGAATTTGTTATCCATGTATTGTCTGGGATGGGTAGCACTGCATACGAAGTTCTGCGGATTGTAAGAAGGTGCATCTTTGATGAGCAAAAAATCGCAAAGTTGCTTCATTTGTAAAATATGGTACGTTTTGGGAACCTCATAACTCGTCCCTCGTTTGTGATACCGGAAAATTATCCACATCATTGCGTTCGTCTCGAAATGCCCTTTCCTCGCATAACAAGTTCATTGCATTGTGAATTATGGCAACGGCCCCAACAGTCCTTTTATGAAGGGCGTCTACGAGAAATGCGTAAAGTCGACAGCGTGTATCCCATATATTCCCACTTGTGACATCGTTCATTTTACTCACAAACATTCTCCGAGAAGACTCAAAACAGCACACACAAAAATTTGCTTCAGGGATGGTCGAAGTTACGTTCGTAACTCAATGTCATTCGCAACGTAATTTCGACCATGTCTGAAGCAATTTTTTTATGTGCTGTTTTGAGTCGTCATGAAGAACGTTTGTGAGTTTATGAGTGGGAATATATGGGATGTGCGATGTCGAGTATACGCATTTTCCGTAGATACCATTCACAAAAAGACCGTTGGGGTGCAATTCGCGATATGATGTAATCGCTATGCGGAGAAAGGTCATTTCGAAACAAACAAAATGATGCAGATTATTTTCAAGCATCACAAGTGGGGGCCGAGTTGTGAGGTTCTCAAAACGTATCATATTTCACAAATGAGCAACTTTGCGATTTTTTATCTCCTCAGAGGCAAACCTTAGGATTCTCAGAGCATAGGACGCAGTGCTACCCACCTGACACAACACTTGAAAACAAATTCAGCTATATATATATATATATCATATATATATATATATATATATCAACAAGATATGTGGCGTTGAACTGCGTAGGAAGTGCAATGGTCGAAATGCCCACATCTGAATGATAAGTCATTAAAAAATAGCCACCAATTATTTTCAACTACTTTCAGCGCCAGTATGCTTCCTAGGGACGAGGCCTTAATACATGTTTGAAAGAAAAAATTAGAGAGGTTGACCAGACCACCCTGCCTGATCCTGCGTGAAATCACCCAGCTTCTGTTTCTCCCTAGCAGTAAGAAAGTGTGGTGCCCTCTGTACGCTGGTGCACCGCGATGCTGTGCTCTGCTTTCCAGAGTATTTATTCATCCAGAATTTAAGAAGCATTACACAGTTGTTTCTTTGTTATGACTATAGTCTAAAAACCGAGTTGTACAGGAAGCCCATTTTGATCACAAAATATTATACTGGTGCGACACAATTGCAGTATGCTGTTTTAAAATGATTAGTGGGTAAAATGAATGCGAGGCAAACGGGGAGGTATCTCTGATCATGATTTGTGTGCGGAACAAAGAAGTCAGTGTTAGATTCAACATGGAAATTGTGTGCTTTCTCTCCCTTTTTTTTTTGTGATGAGTAGTACAGATGCGGGACGTGCATGTGTCAGTATGAAGGACATTAGGGTGCAGCGAATTTATGTGGTACATATTTTATAACAAAACACAAGCACGCAATTCTCTGGTGCATGGTGAGATTAGTGCAGTGATTTTCCATAAACTAAACATCTCATTCCTGCATACATCACCCCTGTCACTAGTCATCAAAAGTAAAAATTTGTACTTGCTTCACTGACGGCATTGCTGATTCTTTCATTTAAGATGTATTTTGTGATTGGAACTACCTATTGAATTGCTTGGCATGTATTTCCTGGAATAATCTCAGTGACATTTGTGATTATACGAGTGAAGCGTGCTTATTTCATAACCAAACATATTCTTCGTTTCAACAATTTTAGACTACATCTATAATGACGAACACTGTAAGGTCATTGCGTCTTCACACAGTCACTCCACATGAAATCATCAATATTTAACAATATTTAAATCGATATATGTACTATCCCAGTATGAGTGAACGTCTTTATGAACAGAATAAGACCTTAAGATATTTCTTCGCTTGTATTGGAAAGCACTCAGCCAGCACCATAAAGGTGCCTGTACTAGTGCCACCATACTGAATGTGTAATGTGCAGAGGTGCGTGCATGTGGACCTGCATTCGAATGGTAGTAACTGTCGTACTACATATCCTGCATTTTCTTTCTTACAGGGGTATACTGTGGATCAGCCCTGCAGTGGCAGCAAGCTGAAGAACACAGCCAGAACCTATGAAGAAGTTCTGGAGATTGTGTCGGAAACAGCACAAGTGTAAGGGAACGTTTTACTTGGTAACCACATACACTTAATATACTCTGCAACTCTAAGATGTTTTTTTGATCGCTGCAGATTCAACAGATGTCACAGATTTTTCAACATTTCTCTATATGTACAATAAATGCTCTGTCCTGTACTCTATGACTTGTGTCACACATTACTGCATGACTTGCAATTCCATTAAAGGAAGACAAACACAAAACACATCCTTCGGTGCTGCTCCCAAATTTGTGAGAATTAATGCACTCCACACTTCAAACAAAACCCGACTCTCTCAGGTGGCCGTGAAAATTACGGGAAAGAGCCGGCAACATAGCTGCCATTAAAATCCCTGTAAATTTTACGGCTGCAATTTTTTGTAAGGCACCGTAATTTTCACGGGAAAAAACAGCATTCTGGTTACATCAAAATTACTGTAAATTTAATGGCAATACTTCTTCCGAAGTGGCCGTAATTTTAACGGGAAAAGTCCGGCAACATAGCTGCCATTAAAATATACGTAAATTTTACGGTAGTTTTTTTACAGTGCAGGATGTACCTGCCAAAGAAAATTTAGGACCGTATTGCAATTTATTGGCCCGCTACAGGAGGGTAAGAAACGGGAAATGCATGCGTGTCAAAGGGACGGACAATCAGATCAGGCCCATTTTCTCGGTTTGGGATCTTTCGACTTATCCCCTTATTGCATACAGAGGTTCCGTTATTCATGTTTGGTAAAATGAATGAGGTTTCAAGCTTAAAAAGGAAAAACGTGTGCGGGGGAAGCGTGTGTTGCTTTCAGAATAATACTCCAAGACTTTCGAGGTGATGTAGTAACAAGTTCTTTTACAATATAATCATCAATAATTAAAAAAAGTGTTCATGACATTCAAGCACCAGAACTAAATTAAATTACATGTATTAAGTGCCAACAGAGTCTGTGAATGATACTGTGACTTCCCAATCACAGGCCCCACACAGCACACTGAGTCTCACCAATTTCTGCCGGCACGTGTCAAGGAAGTAGAAATATAAGTGTAACTTCTAACACATCCAGTGGTCTACAAATTAGTCCATAGGGTGTGACCACTTGGCGGGTGGTGCTAGGCATTAAACATGTGGTACCACTTCCCTCCTTAGTAGTGAGCTGACACGATGGTAGCCAGAAAATATTTCGTGAGGGCAGTTTCTGTGGGGACTTTACATGGGGGAGGATTCCCTTCTCGTTTTCCTCTCCCAAATGCGCTACCAAGCGTATGATTTCAGGGGGTTGAACCCCGTAATCCAACCCCTGGATGACAGACATGCACATGCCACAGCAACAACCATTTCTCATAGTATATATGGAGTATTGTTGTACAAAGATTGAAGAGGGGTAAGTAGATCATATGGGAAATGTGTCACTGACGGGACTTCAAGACTTGATGTAACGGCATGCACTAGTAGAATAACTGCAGAAGGAAATGCTTGAATACTCATCTGTGTCACGCATTTGCAGATGTGTTCTTATTTGACAGTCCCTTTGTCTTCTTAGACGTAAAAAAGACCACTCTCTGACACTGTTGTATCTTTCATGAATCTAAGGTTTTACAAATGCTCATTAAGCGACAAGATCCCTTCAAGCGTCGGCCGAAGACGCAAGACTAACATAACACTTAAATTCTCTCGGCAAATTTACAGCAGCCGGCATTCTCGGCAGCCGAAATGTGATTGTACTACCTGCGGTAATAACGGTGGCCACAAGCGAGAAGTGCAATTAACAAAACGCAACGAATTTGAGGCTTCTATTTCGTGCGTCTTGAGCGGCCGTTGAGTTTATTTACACATGGCTGCAGCCAAATAATAATGAATTCTTCCATCGTACTTGTGCAATGGCTTATGTCGTACGCACACACGCCAAACAACAGGGAACGCCGCACGGAACGATGGCTGACCACTAAACGTCCACGATTGGAACACTGCACTACGAGTTCACACTGTATTACGTTCACACATTATCGAGAACGTGTCGTGTCCTCCGTCCCTTTCTCGGTTTCCAATTTTTCACCATGTACCAGCTGGCCTGCACCCTTGCCCTTTTGTAACACTGTTCATCTCCCACTATCTTTGCTCCTTACATCTTCCCTTCGCAATAATTCTCCCATTGCAGTGAGTGAACACGTACTGGGCAGATGGCGGCAGCGATGGGGCGATGGCGACTCCGTCCGTTTCTGGCTCCCGCAGGTTTTCAGGTTGCCGCAGCGTCAACCAATAGGCGTGCCCGCATTCTCCTATGCGTATACTAGCCTACATTACGGAATTTCGCGTCCCGGAGTAGCTTCCCCTCATTCTTCTCCTCGGAAGCGCAAGAAAGGGAAGAACCGCAAGCCCAAACGCGCGCAGGATTTGCTTTCTGTTTTAGTTGACGCTACCATCGTTAATGACTCTCGACCTTAGTGTTAATGTGTCTCGACAGTGGAATTGTCGTAATGTATTTTCATCTCGCGTTGACCTGCATCTCCTCATCTCTTCGTATTCACCTGATATCATAGTATTACAAGAGTCCTGGCTTCGCCCTGGGGATAATTTCTCTCTCCGGGGCTTTCATGTCTTCCGTCTAGATCGTTGCTTTAGTACGTCTCGTGGTGGGGGCTTGATTACCTTTGTTCGCAGCTCTCTTACTGTTCGATGTTCTGTGGTCTCTACTTCATGCAGCGACATCGCCGAATTGCCGAGTACTTCTCTCGCGGGTTTGCAGGGTTGAATTGTACATATCATAAATAGTTATCTACCTCATGGTTTTGTACATGCTGCAGCTGCTGCCCCCGAGATGGGACTGCTTTACTGTTCTCGTGATTATCTACAAATATGAAATATATAATTCACTGTTTGTTTCTAGATATAGTCATTGTTTTATGGTGTGGGGTTCTACCAATGTCAGAAACAAATATACTATCTGTCCTGCAAAGGATATCCTTGAAAATTATGGCCAGCTCGCGTTCTTTTATGCAATTCAGATACCTTTTTAAGTGCTATAACGTTGTGCCAATTCCACAGTTTTTTTTTATTATAAATTGACATTAACCTATACTCGAAGCGTTCGTAACAGTCGTGCCGAATTCTTGGATTTGTGTAATCTTCGGAAAACGTCCTGTTCCTATGAACTTAGAGCTGTGCAATTTGATGTAACATAGTAAAGAACTAACTACAGGAAACAGCCACTACAGTACATGTCGGCGTCTTTCTTTAATCATTTTATAGGTGCTGCAGTAGACCCTTTCTCGATTTCTAAACTGGAATAGCGCCATTTCTTTATATCCATGGATTAAGTGAGTTTCTATTGTTTATGTGCTTCTTGTGCATAATTCTCTGTAATGCTGCTGTCGATGTATTCCTGGGAGCAGTCTTCGTCAAGCCTTGTGGCTTTTTACTGTCTCCCATGCGAAAGGAAAGTAACAATTCAATTGTTGAAGCTATTTGCTGGGGACTTGAACTCCCATCACTCCTGTTGGGGCAATCGTAGTGACTCCCGCGGCCGGCGCTATCAGGGTGGGATCAGGTCTATTTCCATTGGTAGCTCTAGCTCTGCAATATTTCTTAGGGACCAGTCCGATATTGACCTCAAGTTGTTCACATGTTCATATACCTTCCTGGTCTCCACTCAGCAACGGATATGGAAGCAATCATATTCTTCTCGATTCTCTGCTCAGTACTACGACTCCGTGCCCTGGTTCCACTTTTTCAGCTTCCGTTTTCATCAGCTACTCTAGGCATGCTTCGTTCTTGGCCGAACGACTCAGTGCCTTCACTGTCGACTCTGAACCCACTGGCCTCGAGTTTTTAGTAGTTATAGATGACTCAGTAAAGGAGTCCTCCTTTAGAGTTAGCACACCCATACTCTGCCTTAATGGTGGTCTTCAGAGTGCACCCGCGCCGATCGGCTAAGGAAGGCCGCGTGAAAGCTGTTTATTCATAACCGCTCTCAACTTGTCACTCTATCAATTGCGCCGTGCTTCTTTTAAGCGGACTGTTGCTCAAGCTAAAGAGCAGCACTTAACTTCATTACATACCGTTCTGTCCCGCCCCGCTCGTCGACGACTCCTTTACGGCATGCTCCGTTCTACGCAAATGACCAGCCGGTCATTTCACTCATTATCACTTTCTTCGGGTATTCTCTTGCTCCTCGACCAGTGTGCCCGCGGGCTTGAGGTGCGTTACCTTTTGGCCGTCCTCTCATCTCACAACCCATGATCCTCAATTTGCCCCGGTCCAAGTTGACGAGATGGATGCGCATATTCATAGGCTATGCCTTTCCTCAGCAACTGGTTCTGATCGTGTGTCTGTTCGCTTATTGAAATCTTTTGGGGCATCTCACTCACCTCTCAATATCTGTTGTAGATACATCTCTTCGCTTATGCTAGATCCCCGACATCTGGAGGCCATCGCGTACAACACTTGTGCGCGAGGATCCGAGGAAAGGCTGTTCGCTTGGCAACGTAAGACCCATTGCGCTCACTTCCTTGTTTGCTAAGCTGGTGGTGTGTGTCGTGTTTGACCGATTATGTCGCAACGGTGTGCTGAATGATCTGGATGGCCCATGTGTCTATTGATTTGATTTGACTTCACTTTGACTTCACTTTTTTTTCACTCCTGTCGTTAGCGTCATTGCCCATTCATTCATATATTCTCTCGTGTGGCTTCAACGCTTTCTCTCGCATCGAATACTCTACCGTACTGATGTCATTTACTCTTCTGGTCGGTATCGTCAGTGCCGCGGGGTTTCTCAGGGTTGCATCTTATCTCCTCTGCTTTTCAACATTTTTCTACGCTCCATCACCCTGCATCCGGACGTCTTAACTGTTAACTCGTATATGCGGACGATATTGTATTCATGGACCTCCTCCACCTCACCGCGTGCACTACTGTAGAGATCACTCCAGATGCGTATGGTAGGAAAACCCTTTACTCACACAAGACCCTAACAAAAGGCCACGTTTCTCATTAGACCTGTTCCGTTCTATAGGCACACGCAGAATGCCCTGTTCCCGTCTCGTGCTCGTGCACTTCGTCGTCCTCCGTGCAGCGCGGCCGTGGATATTTCTTCAGCCATCGCCACCATTCAGAGCTACAGCCCAGACTAACTGATCAACCCCGGACCTGCTGGCCCCAATCCTGCTCCCGCATACTCGACCCAGAGAACCCCTGTTGTCTTATTGCCTATAAGAGCGTCAGCGGCGTCCTTCCCTCCCGGGACAGATGAGGACGTAGTCCTGGACATGCCAGATGACGAACTCTGAGTGACGGGTGGGATACTTGAGGGAGGGAAGATGTGGGCATTTCTTCTGTCGTTTCACGGGTGCGCCACTAGATGGCAAAACACGTGATCGACCGCTCGTGTAAAGGGGGCGGATCGGGGAGATAAAAACGCGGGTACTGTTTGCATGTGCGTCGATTTTCTGGCTCTCGGTAGACGGTGTGGGTGGTTTGCTGTGTAAGGTGTGCAATAAACCTTTGTTGTTGTTGTTAGCACTTTTCACTTGCTGTGTCTTCCTCGGCGACGGGACGGACGGGCTGACGCCCCGATGTTGTGGAAACACGGGTTTCCACAAGGTACACAGGGTATATCACGGAACAAGTCTGTCGTCGTGAGCGATGCACAGTCACTCATTTTTAGCTTAAGTTCATGCAGGGAATTAGTGGAAACACAACGAAGAACAACGAACCCACGCATCTAGCAACAGTCCAAACAGAGCTTGACTGCATCACCAGGCAGACCAGGTTGCGATTTCGGAAAGGGTGTATTACTCGTGTGCTCGCGTCTAAGCAATAGTCTGACCCAGTGAATCGTGGTGCACGATTTTGATAGGCCACGATACTCTTGGAAAACTACTGCTGAAAAAAAAATTATTGTGGTTCATAATGATTAAAATTAGCAAATGCATTTTTTTTTCTAATCTATAATGTGAGTGAAAATCTTTAATAGTGCAATAAAGAAAATAATGTAGTGAAATCGATAATAATGTATTCAATGAATAATATGACAGTTTGTAGAGGCCTCCTGTCTGGAGCGCATTCCTGACTTCTGCAAGCTGTAGGGCCTTGGAGCTTCACTCTGAAAAAGAGTCGTACCGACTCCTTTACGGGGGTAAAACGTCCTAACTCCGGGGTGCAAAATAACACCCCTTTTGAAGAGTATCTGCAACTCCGGAAACTACGGAGTAAAATTTACTCCTATGGTACAGAGTAAAAGTTACTCCCATACAGCTCCCTATTTACTCCAGCATATCGGGTGTAAAAGTAAGTCCGTTCATGAGGCTAGCATAACTCCACTGGGGAGTTCTTGTTATGCTACATAAGGCATAAAAGTTATGCCCTTCACCTGGAGTGCACATTACTCCAGTCGTCTCCTCACCTTGAAGATCATGCAAATAAGTGTTGCAAAACAGTATATCTAAATAAGAAACATTTATTGTGTCTCTGATACAAATTGGCAAGAACAGAAAAAGGAAGCTTTCAGTGCTTAATATGATCCTATGAAAACAACTGGTAAGATGCCACAGGTACAAGTACCTTCTTCCATTATAAGGTTGCCACACACCCAATGCAACTATCACCTGGCATATACTTCCAACTCCTACAAACAGCAAACAAAACAGTTATTCGAAGTTCATCTGTCACTATACATTAACATATCAGTGCATAGGAATTTGGCATATCGGCACCCACTTTTCTGCTTTTTCATGAGGAAGCAGGGGGAGACGCGCCTTTTGAAGTGCATCTGGCAGAGGCATAAAGTGCAGTACATGTACTTTAGATTTTTCTTTTTTCTTGGCAGAAGAGTAGTTGTCTTATATGAGAAACTGCTGTCATATGCATTCACAATTTGGAGCCTATACAAGAATATCTTGCCTAAAATAGATGTGTGTATACACTTCCCAATATATCTATTGTAAAACACCTGTAATAAGATAAGCACTTACACAAGTGAAAAGGTCAGATGCACCTCCTTCAGCAGATGAGCAAGGGCATGAATTACTCATGCTGGGTAATAATCTGCAAGATAGGTAATGGAGTCCGAGCAGTGGCGATATGTTACGTTATCATAAGTCAAATACTTTCGTAACTAACAATTTCTTGTGCCACACAAACTAGCTAGGAAAATGAGTGGTTTGAATCATGTCTGTGCGTGCAAAAAGTGATTGGTGCTATGTCGGTTACTTACTATCTTGTTCATCAATAATATTCTCATTTATGAGCTGATCATTACTCTAACTAGTCCCTTTGTCTTCCTTGCAATGTGCATCCATCCTTTGTGGAGGTGGAGCAGCACTTTCTTTTCCCTGTCTGCCCAATGTGCCGTGCAAACGACTCGTAAATCTGAAACAGTAACAACAGCATTAGAACTCAACACTGATGCAGTGGCGGATCCGGGGGGAGGGACGGTTGGGCGATCGCCCCCCCCCCGACTCAAAACAGTAGGTTTAGCAGCGGTGTCCCCCACTCCCCCCCACACTTACGGGCTTCGACAAACAACCCCCCCCCCCCAAACAACAACAAGAAAAGCGACACGGACTGGATCCGCCCCTGCACTGACACCACTTGTCGTCGGCAGGATACACGGGAATGATAATACAGAACGGCGCTAATACCTACCCCATTGAAACTTACCAGTGCAGGGTGCCTCCTTACCACAACCTGCACAGTTGACTTCTCATTCCAGAGACATGCCGATTGATGCTAGCCTTTAGGTAACTTGCCACCTTCGTCATCTGCAGTGCGTTCAATCAAAGCCAGACTATTCTGCAATGCTGTTCACATTAATTAACAAAGCGTCCTATCCAAAATACGATTTCACTTATCGTCAATTTGAAGTTCCTGTTCTTCAAAGAAGTTAGACTTCTTAGGATACAAAGGTCCACTTACGAAAAGAAACTCTTGAAGAAGCATAACTGTGAACAGATACCACATTTTCATAATTCGTGTACGTAACACAGGACGCATACTTACCTGAAGTACATACAGGACGACACTCAGACACATGATTTGTAGTTGTGGCATTCATTGCACTTCAGCACGCCGACGTTGTTCTTCGAAGATAACCTTATTCAGCTTTGAGAACATCATTGATACAGTTTCAAGTTCCCGCACGACAACGGCCAACCGCTAAACGACCGCACGATGTCAGTGTTGCTAGACTACGCAATGAAGAGAACGAAAACGGTCCAAGAATATGAAGACGCCTCGCGCTCAACTCTTACCACGGAGTAAAGCGCTGGTTGAATGGAGTTATTAGAGCATGAAAACATAGAAACGCAGAAACAGGGAGTTGCAATGGTGTTTGGTGAGAGTTAAACTGCATCAAGGGGTGTAAAATTGCCTAATACTCTCGTTCGACTCCTTTTTTTCTCAGAGTGTTGGTGGTGGCAGAACACAGGTGCAGCCTCAGAAAATGGGATGACATCATGCAGCGCAGTGTGTGGCGGGCTAGAGCTTCATTGTTTCAGGTGAATCTGTCCGTAGCGGTTGTGGTATAGGTGCGCTCCAGTCTGGATATCGCTTTAGCGCAGATTGAGTGACGCGATAAATTGGTCAATGTCTTTAAGGAATAAGAGAGAGGGCTTTGAAATGGTCTCCTGTCTGAAGCACTCAGTAGCGCAAGCGACAATGACATTTGGAGTGGTTTACGTCACGATCAATGACAGCGCAGCGGAGAAATGAACGAACGCTTAGTTGCTCTGAGTGGATCTCTCTGTGACGGTCGTGGTGATGATGCTTTCCCCCTCTGCATTTTGCTTTAATGCAGAATTTCCCCACAAAAAGCGATAATCATTTTGGAATGACGTCATTATTGGATAACGTATTTAATGAGCAAGAAGAGGGGACTTTTTCAAGGCCTTCTGTCTGCAGCGTGTTACTTAGTCGTGCAAGCAAGATGACCTTATTGCGGAAACTACACAAAAGGATCCGCTCTGTAGAAAAGAAGGAACTGAAGCTACACTGCTCTGTTATGTTGGCTCCGTAGATATCTCTCGAGCGAAGGAAAAAGACACCCGTCAGCTCTCGAGTCTGAACACACACACACTGAAATTTATTTACAGAACACAGTACAAAACATATCTACAAAATTTTAAAAGCTGCCCCGCCACCCTAAGGTCCCAAGGTCCCCTCGCCTGTACATGTGTGGCCTTACAACTTCACTTTGGAGCGCGACCCTCCTTTTCCCTCTTTTTTATTACCCCTTGAGGGTCCGTACAACAAGTTCTTGCTCTGTCACACTGTTTCTTGGCATGTTCTCTGTTTTCAAGTTGTAGAGTTGTAACATCCCCCCCCCCCCCAAAAAAAAGAGATGAATACCTGAACTCGTTTTTCATGGATTTCCAATGGAAACAATAACTGAAGCGGTCGGCGCGTTACATTTCCGGTTGTCAGTTTCACCTCACACGCGCACACTTTACCATCGCGACCCTTATAGACTCCGTTACTCGCGCAGTTCTCCACATGTGGCGTGGAACTTTGTCCTCCTGCAGCAGCACAACATCCCCTTTGCACAGACTGGTGGAGCTACACGTATCCGATTGGTGGGCTGACCTCAGCTCTGGAAGGTATTCTTTTCCCCACCTGCTCCAGAAATGGTCAGCGATCTTCTGTCGATAGATCTACTTCTCCTTGACTTCAGCTGAGTTTGAAGGTGGAGCTGTTGCTGTAGTTGTTCTCTCGGGGAGAGAGGTTGATGTTCTCCCGAGTAGCAAATGCGCAGGTGTCGTCAGGAGAAGAGTGGAGGTAAGGGAGCGGCCGGGAAATGACTATTGCCTCCACTTCGAGCAGTACGGTGGACATTTCCTCGGAGGTTAGGCACTGCCGTCCTAGGACTCTTCGTAAACAATTCTTCAGTGTCCGCACCATTCTTTCCCTCATGCCGCCCCACCAAGCAGCTCTCTCCACGATAAACTTACATTTGATGCGATTTGTGGCAGCAAAATCCTGTGAATCTGTACTTCGGATGACGTTCCATAGTTCCCCCAAGATCTCGTGCTGCCTTCTTGAAAGTAAGAGCATTGTCACTGTAAATCGTAGACGGTGCTCCTCTTCTAGAAGTAAACCGTCGGAAAGCCATAATGAATGACTTTGTTGTCAAATCCGCAACAAGCTCCAGATGCACAGCCCTTGTGGTGGCACAAGTAAAGGGCAATGTACGACTTAGGCGATCCCCGAGCATTCTTGATGTACGCAGGTTCCGCAAAATCAATACCAGTTGATGTAAAATGGGTGAGTAGGGGTCGTACGAACTGCTGGTAGAGGTGCAGTGGGCGCTGTCGCACGAATTGCCCGAAGCCATGCGCAAACTTTACAGCTGCGCATAGTGGATTTCACCAACTGTTTGGCCCGGGTTATCCACCACTTTACCCTCAGAATAGTCAGCGTCGTCTGCACGCCGCCATGCAACGCGCGCAGATGTGCATTCTGAGCAATCACCTCGGATAGCGGATGTTCTTTTGTCAGCAAGATCGGGTGTTTAATTTGCTCCGGATGGTCCGACCTTTGAAGCCGTCCAGACAGAGGCATCACCTCTTTGTCGTCCAGGAAAGGCTGCAGTCGTACGATCTTCGATGTCGCGGCGATCTTGTCCCCCTGCTTCAGTGCGAGCGTCTCTTCAGGGAAGGACTCCCACTGCGCATGCCCTGCCCAAAACATCTCGGCGCAATCAAGCCCTGTAGCTGTGAGGGGGCCGCACAGTCGCGAGTCGGAACGACAATTCGTCACAAATCTTTTTATCCAGGCCGTAACACGTAATGGGAGCTGATAGTTGCTGTACTTGCTCAGGTTAGTTAAGCAATGCAGGAGCCGGAATAGTTTTGTCAACCAGCGCAACAAGGGCTGTTGGGTTCATCATTTCGTCTTCGGCTCCGTTGAGCCCTTCGTCATCCTCTCCAAATGCCCGTGGCCACGATTCTTCTGTCTCTGAAAGCCATGTTGGTCCCCGAAACCAACGCTCGTCTTCAATGAGTGTCTTCACTGACATCCCCCTTGTGAGAGCGTCTGCCGGGTTGTCAGTGTCTCCCTCGACAGTGTCTCCACTGTGCCTTTCACTGCACTCCTAAACCTCTGCAACTCGGTTGCGAACGAAGGGCTTCCACCGATTCGCATCCCCCTTGAGCCAGCTTAATGTGGTCGTTGTGTCTGTCCAGAATTTGGGATTACGGAAGTTTTCAGAATCTTGGCAATGCGTACTCCAATTAATGCACCCATTAATTCCAGTCGCGGCAGCGTGAGCCTCTTGAGCAGAGCGACACGAGATTTTGCGAACACCAACTGCACCTTCGTTTCTCCCTATTCACTTGTTTGTTCGAAGAAAGGCACAAGCCCCATATGCGTGAGGAGATACGTCAGTAAATATGTGAAGTTCATGGGAGTACTGTGAACCACTCGCTGGCAGTAAGCATCGTTCCAGTGTGATGTTGCACAGATTAGGCGACTCGGAACAGCATGAACGCCACGTCTTCGATAAGCCGCTCGGAAGGGAGTCGTTCCATTTCAGCCCTGCCTTCCACAGCTCTTGGAAAAAGATCTTGACCCGGATGGTGTAGGGTGCAAAGAACCCAAGCGGATCAATGATTCTATGGGAGGCCTGTAGCCGTTTGGTGTCTGTCATGTCACGCTAAGCAAATGATCTGCTGAAAACTTCAAATGGACACTGTTTCTATCCCACACTACGCCGAGGACTTTAGTTTCAGTGATCTTTCTTCCTCGCTTTTGCTGTTATTCTCATGCTCGAAGATACCCTGCAGCTCTGTAGAGTTTGAAGTTCACTTTGTGAGGTTCATACCGGCTTGCCGCAGAACATCTTGAGAACTTCGAGCGATTTCACGTGCTTCGTTCACTAATAATAATTGATAATAATTGGGTGTTTACGTCGCGAGACAACTGAGATCATGAGCGACGCCACAGCGGTCGATCTGTGGATTGCTTTTGCCCACCTGAGGGTTCTTTAACGTGCGATGAAAGCTCATCACACGGCACCCCGTATTTAACGTCCCTCGCGGAAGACGGCGTGTCTAAGCAACTTGTACCCTGCCACCAAGTTGCTGGCGTCCTCGGCCGGGTTCGAACCCGCGATCTCGGGATCAGAAGGCGAACACACTACCGACTGAGCCACCGAGGCCGGTCGCTTCGTTCACTGTGGAAGCTCCTATGAGCAAATCATCGACATACAATGAGTCGATTAATTTTCTAGCCAGTTCTCTGTCAGTTTCTTCAAAGCGTTGAGATGATGTTGCAGCGTTTCTCCTAACAGGAAGGGGCTTGCCGTCGTCCCAAAAGGCACCCCCCTTCTCCCTCTTGTTATTCTATTCTCCAGCATTCAATATCTGGCTCATATCCGTTGGACGCTGATGCTATGGAGAACCACAGGACCTCAAGGCATCCCTGTCACACTCTCGGATCCTAATCTGAAGAAATGCTTTTTGAATGTCTGCGGTCATAGCAATTTTGTGCATTCTGAAGCGAAGTAAAATTGGAACCAGATCTCTGTTTAATTTTGGTCCTTTCTCGAGGTGATCATAAAGAGATGTTGCCCCAGGCGCATGTGACGACGCATCAAACACCACACGTTTCTTTGTAGATGCCGCTTGCTACTTTCCCACACGTCCTATCAGTCTTAAAAGTGCCCCTCGCTCATTTGGGGTTTGGGGTACGACATTTTGCATTTTGACACGAGGGGCGACACGTACATGGAAAAGGACCATTAGCAGTGTGTGTCCACGATTACGTTGTCCGCAATGAGTAGTGTATTCTTGGGCTAGCCTGCAATCTGTAATTGAAGTCCATGCTTGTTTTTCTGTCGATATTAGGTTCACGCGTGGCCCACTAGCACTTTTTTTATCCCACGGAAACCGCCATGATGACTGTACCGCCACATGATCTGATGCTTTGCAACCAGGGGACCTGGTGTGACGGTTTCCTACTGTGATAGCGGCGCCCATGGCCTGATGCTGCTACTTTGCCTGAACTTGTAATGAGTTGAAATATTAAATGAGTTTAGAAAGTGTGCTTCTGTGTAAGTTTGCAAGTCCCAATCGTTTGGGACTTGTAAACACATGTTCTACGTGCAGCCAGAGCCTCCGATACTTTTCCCCCTGTATAGGTACTTCTGTGTATGTGCTTTTCATTTCTAACGCACGATTTTCCCTGTAAAGGCTATTCTTAGTGGACATGACGTGAATTCTCATCTCTTTCAAATTAGACTGATTGGAAATTCATTTTATGATTGGTATTGCATTCTCATTCGAGTATAGCCGGAATAAACCTAAAAAACAGGCGGGCCATTCCACGCCAAGTGATCCAGAGGTGACCCCCCTAGAATTTTATGTGAATTTTTCTAGTGGTTCCTTATGACTCTGAAGGCAACAGAACATTGGTCTTTTCTAACGAAATTGAAAATTATCGGGTGCAGAGCCCCCCAAAGACGCAGTGCTTGGCGAAAACCTATGTCGTTGTAAGCAAGCATTACGGCCCACGCAAGGCACGGAACATGTTAAAAAGCGTCTTATTTGATAGGGGAGAGTTCATTGTACCGTATGTAAGCAATTTTTACCATCGCACTCGACGGGCTCGACGCTTGTGGCGTGCACGAAATTTGCAAAGTTTGTGCAAGTTTACCATTTTTTTTAAATATAACATTCTGGAATTTCTTCTTCAAAATTTGTTGTCGTATAGCCCTGGTGTTGGAATTTCAACACAAAAAAATCGATCCCCGCCGGTGCAATGTAAACCGCAGTGAAAAATCCAGAAGTTGTAAAATTTCGACAAAATGCACATTTTTGACCGAAAAATTCGGTGTGAGGAGGTCGGGATAGAACCGTGATCAAGGTGTCATTCGAGGCACCGTCTTCCTAGCGAGACGTAGCAAAAAAATCTCAGAGGTACTTTTTGTTAAACTCAAATAATAATTTTTAATTGAATGTAACTTCGCCAAACGTGTATGCGCACTGCAGCGCATCGTACCGAATGAACTGAGCGGGTCACTCACAAAACACTAGACGGAAAGAAAACACTAGGCAGTCGCATGAATGAAGAGCAAATAACGGTTGCAAACACGTGTTTGCCTCCTTCGAGACCCTATCGTTGTGAAGTGAGCGCTCATCAAGCTGGCCATCTTGCGGTCTAACAGAACTTTTAGCCAGCTCGCGGTGGTGCTAAGTGACAGATAAGTAAAGACATGGAGATAGGGGTCCATTCAGGCTTCATGGTACCATATGGTTGATATTTGGCCGTGTGCCATCCGGCATCCGTCAGTCGAGTCGATGACATGACTAGAGTAATTACGACATGAACAGTGATCAAGTACTGCCTTCACAGAACACAAGCGGAGAATGCTTTCACCAGTAAGTTCCTTGGATGTGCCATTTTTCCTTTCATTTTTTTTTTGCATGTGTGTGTTAACTCATTCCAGTATTCGGAAGAGAACCTTTTAGCTGTCCACTCCTCTTTGCACGTATATAAAACTTACTTAGTAGCTGTGACGTACGATCTTTTCGCTTTGTGCGCCAGCAGATGAGACGTACTTATAAGAGAAAAATTTTGTCAGTCACGGGTGCTATCACTTCTGATATCGGATACGCTATTTCCGATCATTTCTGTTGTGTACAAAGCTATGATACTGGGTTATTCATGTCACGTATAACGTTTCTTTGATAGTCATCTTTCATACGGGGGATGGTTATTTCAGAGAAACATGGGCGACCGTACGAGTACATGCACATTTATACTGCTTGCCGTGTGAGGTTGTAGCGGCAAGTGAGACAGACAGCTAGAACAACCTTCGTGGTTGCTCGCAATGGAGCAAGAGAACGACTGTTTATTTTGCTCGTGCCTCAAACAAAACAGCGGCGCCGCGATGTCGATGGCAAAGCCGCCACAAATCCCCCCCCCCCCTCCTAGCTCGTCGCTGGAAGGCGAAGAGTGCGGACTAGGTTTTTGGACCAGGTCACGGAGCGGCGTAAGGTCGGTGGAGGGGATAAGCCTGGACCAGGCGAGGAAGTTGAGAGGGCGACTTCGGGAGGTGGATGGGTGTCGAGAAAAGCAGGCATTTAGCGCTCGATGTTGACGTTTTCTTCTTTCCCGTTGACGAGAACGGTGTAATACCTGGGCGCTCGGCTCAAAACACGATGCGGGCCGGTGTAGGGGGGCTGCAGAGGTTTTCGCACTCTACCACAGCGAATGAAAACGTGTGTAGAGCTGCACAGGTCGGGATGTTGGTAGGGACGCCCAGAGTAGGAACGGGAAGGTGCAGGGCGCAAGGCAGCCATGGCACTGCGCAGGCGGATGACGAAATCGGATGCTGGTAGTACGGCCGGAGTAGATAGGGGTGACACGAGGTCACCGGGCAACCGGAGCGCCGTATCATACACGAGCTCTGCCGAGGAACACTGGAAATCTGGCTTGAACGCAGAGCGGATTCCCAGCAGGACAATGGGTAGGGCTTCAGGCCAAGGAGTTTCGGGGGATGCCCGCAATGCCGCTTTGAGCTGCTGATGGAGTCTTTGCGCAATGCCGTTGGATGCAGGATGGTAAGTGGTTGTTCAGATGCGGTGAGTCCCAAGAGCGTTGGTAAGGCTGGAGAAAAGCGCTGACTCAAACTGCGGGCCCCGGTCAGTGGTGATAATCGACGGAACTCCGAATCTGGAGACCCACTCACGGAGAAGGGCCGCTGCGACAGTTAGGGCCGGGGAATCGGAGAGAGGAACTGCTTCTGGCCAGCGGGCATATCTGTCGATGATCGTGAGTATATATCTGAAACCCTGGGCTGGTGAAAGCGGGCCCAGGACGTCCACATGTATATGGTCGAAAAGTTGATCGGGCGGGGGAAAAGGAGAAGGCGTCAGGCGAGTGTGGCGCTGAACTTTGTTTCGTTGACAGTGCAAACAGGCCTTCACCCAACGGCTGATGTCGCTGTTCATACACGGCCAGACGTAACGCTCGCATATGGCCGCTCGCGTCGCCCGGACGCCGGTATTGCACAAAGCATGGAATGTGTTGAACACAGCGCGACGGAAAGCCCGAGGAAGGAAAGGGCGGGGACGTCCTTGGGAAGTGTCGCAGGCCACGAGCTTGGACGCGCCTGGCAACGCAAGGTCTTGGATGACCAGGCCAGACGATGAGTTGGCGCGGAACGTGACGAATCCATGGATTGGGCCTCGGACAAGGTGTCCAAGGACAGCGTCGACGGGGATTTGGCAGAGTCAACGGTTGAGACGGATCTGCTGAGGGCGTCAGCGACTGGGTTGTTGGTGCCAGTGACGTGACGGATGTCTGACGTGAATTCAGCAATGTAGGTCAGATGTCGGGTTTCTCGTGGCGTATAACTGGTGCTGGCGGATGACAGGGCGTACGTAAGGGGCTTGTGATCGGTGAATATGATGAAAGAGCGTCCTCCCAGAAAGTGCCGAAAGTGCTTTACCGAGAGGTAAGCGGCCAGCAGCTCGCGGCCGAAGGTACTATATCGAGTCTCAGGTGGTTTCAGCTTCTTCGAGAAAAAGGCGAGAGGTTGCCACACGGAGGAGACCTGTTGCTGCAACACGGCGCCAACCGCGGCACCCGAGGCGTCCACCATTAAGCTCGTGGGGGCGTCATGCCGAGGGTGGATAAGGAGCGTAGCTGCGGCGATATCCTCTCGGGTCTTGCCAAAAGCCTTGATAGACTTTGGCGTTCATTGTAGGGCTGGTGGCGGACTTTTGCGTGAACAGAGAAGCGCTTCCAGAAGCTGGAGCGTAGAGGCGCAGGCGGGCACAAAACGGCGATAGAAGTTAGCCATTCCGAGAAACTGCTGCAGCTTGGTAGCTGAAGTTGGGCGGGGAATATCGCGGATGGCAGCTATCTTGGATGGTAGTGGTAAGATTCCCGCGCTGTTTATGCGATGGCCGAGAAAATCGAGCTCTGCTACTCCAAACTCGCTCTTTGCGGCGTTGATGTCGATGCCATGATGTTCCACGGGTGCAAGAGGACGCGGAGCTGTTGGGCGTGCTCTTCTGCAGAGCGACTGGCCACCAGCAGATCGTCTAGATAGGCGTACACGAAAGGGAGCCCGCGGGTGACAGAATCTATAAACCTTTGAAAGGTTTGGGCCGCATTGCGCAACCCGAAGGGCATCCGTAGGAATTCAAACAGGAAAAATGGGGTGGTGAGGGCTGTTTTGGGGATGTACTCCGGGGCCATAGGAATCTGGTGGTATGCGCGAACCAAGACAATTTTCGAAAACGTTGTGGCCCCTTCCAGGCTGGCTGCGAAATCAAGGATGTGCGGAATGGGGTAGCGGTCAGGGACGATGATGCGGTTTAGGGCGCGGTAATCACCGCAAGGCCGCCAGTCGCCCGTTTTCTTAGGCACCATGTGTAGGGGTGACTCCCAGGTGCTGGATGATGGGCGAATGATGCCGAGCTCCAACATGTGATAGAATTCAGCCTTGACAATCTTGTACTTCTCGGGAGCGAGACGCCGCGGTCGAAAGTGAACAGGACGGCCAGTAGTAAGCACATGATGTAAAACGTCGTGTTGGACATGCTGGTTCCAGTCAGGTGGTTTGGTGAGTGCGGGAAACTCCTTTAGTATGAGAGCATAAGGAGTAGATGGCTCAGCAAGGGAAAGAACTCGTTGGGGACTTGCCGGGGCGCGAATTCCGTGCACAGACAGGTGTGTCAGCGAGTCGACGAGGCGCTTCCCAGAAACGTCGACGAGCAGGGTTAAAGTAGTGTAGGAAATCTGCTCCTAAGATTGCCTGGTGAACATCGATGATCAGAAACACCCAGAGGAAGGTTCGTCGCAATCCAAGGTTTAGGGTTAAGGACTTTTGGCCGTATACAGGGATGGTGGTTGAATTGGCCGCCTTGAGGGATAAGCAAGGTTCTCGGGAGCGGCGGCTGAGTTTCGAGGCAGGGATCACGCTAAGTTCAGCGGCAGTATCCACGAGAAGACGCATACCGGAGGTACGGTCCACGATGTGAAAAAGCTGGCAATCATTAGGGCCACGTCCACTCGCCCAACTCGCAGAACCTTCCTGGTAGCTCGCAAGGGAGCAAGATAACGACTGTTTATTGTGCTCGCGCCTCAAAACAGCGGTGCCACGATGTCGATGGCAAAGCCGCCACATGGTCAAGTGTGTAAGCCTGACCTTAAAAATGACTTCAGGGGGATCTGGGACTTTTCGCCTTGTTCCTTGGAATTTGATCACAGCCATGAAACAACGGTAACAACGGGTAAAGTTAGCGGTTTTTTTTAGTTGAACTGCGAAAGTCAAGATCTAAGCTAAGGAGCAAGTCGAAAAGTCCCAGACCTCCCTGAAGTCATTTTTAAGGTCTTGCTTATGCACTAAAGTGTCTTCACATGGCGAGCAGTATAAATGTGCATATCCTCGTACGCTCACCCATGTTTCTCTGAAATAACCATGTCCCATATGCAAGATGACTATGAAAGTAACGTTAGACCTGACCCGAATAACGCAGTACATGTATCATAGCTCTGTACATAACAGAAATACTCAGAAGTAGCTTATCCGGTATCGAAAGTGATAGCACTCGTGACTGGCAAAATTTTATCTTATATGTAGGTCTCAACTGTTGGCGCACAAAGCGAAAAGATCGTACATCACAGCTACTAAGTAAGTTTTAAATACGTGCAAGAGGAGCTGACAGCTAAACACACACATAAAAAAAATGAAAGGAACAATGGCACATCCAAGGGACTTACTGGTGAAAGCATTCTCCGCTTGTGTTATCTGTGCAGGCAGTACTTGATCACTGTTCATGTCGTGATAACTCTAGTCATGTCATCGACTCGACTGACGGATGCCGGATGCCACACGGCCAAATATCAACCATATGGTACCATGAAGCCAGAATGGACCAATACCTCCATGTCTTGCTAGGAAGACGGTGCATCGAATGACACCTTGATCACGCTTCTATCACGACCTCCTCACACCCAATTTTTCGGTCGAAAATGTACATTTTGTCGAATTTTTACAACTTAACGATTTTTTACTGCGGCTTACATTGCACCGGCGGGGTTGGATTTTTGGTGTTGAAAGTTCAACACCAGGGCTATACGATAAAAAATCTTGAAGGAGAAATTCCAGAATGTTATATTGCAAAAAATTGGTAAACTTGCACAAACTTTGCAAATTTAGTGTACGCCACAAGTGTCGAGCCCGTCGAGTGCGATGGTGAAAATTGCATACATACTGTAAAATGAACCCTCCCCTATCAAATAAGACGCTTTTTAACATGCTCAGTGCCTTACGTGGGCCGTAATACCTGCTTAACATGACTTAGGTTTTCGCAAAGCACTGTTTCTTTGATGGGCTCTGCACATTACAAATTTCAATTTCGTTAGAAAACACCAATGTTCTGTAGCTTTCGGAGTCATAAAGAGTCACAAAAAAAATCACATAAAATTCTAGTGGGGTTCGAGCGGCACCTCTGGATCACTTAGCGTGGAATGGCCCGGCAAAAATTCGGAATTCAAGTAATCAAGAATGTTTGATTGGTTGTAATTGGTTAAAGGGGGCTGGACGAGGAGGTTTCGTCCAACGTTCTTTGTGGCGCACAATCTAATCTACCAGGACACACCGGCTTGTGACATGCCGCCTGTAATAGCGAGGGAAGCTCCGGAAGCACGAAAACGCGCAGAGATACGTTAACACACGGATAAGCCCGCGAATATACTTCTCCTTCGAC
Organism: Ornithodoros turicata; assembly: GCF_037126465.1. NCBI lineage: Eukaryota > Metazoa > Arthropoda > Arachnida > Ixodida > Argasidae > Ornithodoros > Ornithodoros turicata. The sequence goes on along the minus strand of NC_088202.1, from coordinate 28,039,047 downwards.
AAAGAGCAACCGATACAACCAGGGCACTGCCACACAAAGCAGTGCCATTTTGGTGCACCTTTTTCGGCCCATCGTAGCCCAAACAGTCTCTCGGCCAATGGGCATGTGACGTGGTGTCTGGGCGCACTGGTACATTTTCTACTGAGTGACGGCGGACAGCTGAGTAGCACTCAATCATCATCGTAAAAATAAAGTTTTTGTTGCAGGAGCACCAAAAGAACACTACAATATTCGTTGAGTGAACAGAACTATCATGCTATGTGGAAAAGCATAGTTTATTGTAGTTTTGCCTCTTTACAATAGTGTGCGGGCGTGGCGCACTGCACCCGTGAGGAGCTTGAAGTTTTTAGGAATCATCTGGTCAGGGATGCATTTCTGTAAAGAGATGTTAATTAACTGGTTATCTGGAGTCAGATGGTTGACTGCTCAGAGATATTTACAGAGTTTCCGAGAGCGGTGTTCCAAATGTCACAGGTGCACACATTGTATTATAAAAGCACTAATACCAAATGACTTTGGTGCTACAGGGAGATTTAGTGGTGGCCACCGCAGGTATGATCGGTAATGACATCGCGGTACGCTATGTTGTTCGACTATGCAAATGACTTCTTACTTTGTGGTGTTACTGATGTGTATGCAGATTGGAGAAAGTCCAGAAGAATTAGAATATGTTGCCTGTTCGGGAACGCATGTTGTTTTCCATGACTTTTTTCCATGACAGTGTTATTATTATTATTATTAAATTAAGCCCCGACGTCGATTCAACGTTCATCAGCGAAACCACGCTAAACACAGTAATATGTCTCAATACGAAGCCATCTACATAGGAAAGACCAGGGCACCAGAGGCAGGAGCAGAGAGGTTTGTGACATCGGGGGAGTGTAGAGGTGATTGTGTCACTGTACACTAGTCCTGACTGGGGCTTCTGGAATACCCTAGCAGGCAGATCTTTGTGACCTCGCGCTATGACGGTGCCCGCAGAACTGATGAGTCTGTGGTGACTGCCGACGACGAAGCCTGTCAGCTGGCGCCGCCCACGCAGCGCGCCTCAGCGTGAGGCCGTGCAGAATAGACCATTCCTTCGTTTTTGGGCTCGCTGGTCGGACGTGGTCTCTTTTATCTCTAGCGGGGATAGCTTCCCAAACTGGTGACCCGAACAATGGAACTCGCTGCGCCTCCGACAAGGGCCCAGAACGATACGGGAGGCCGCAACGACCCTGCCCCTCGCCCCAACGCTGGACACATAGCAGTACGGCTCCAGCAGTACGAGGTACTCTCATGTCGTCTCGGTGCTACCCCAGACATTGCTACAGAAGTCGCTGACATCCTCTGTGGGACAACCCCTGCTCTGCCGTACTATACGCTGAAGGTGGCATCGAACCAACTACCGCCTCAGAACGCAAGCGCCTTCAGCAACTGTTGTCCGCAGAGGACCTTGGGGATAGGCGACCATAGCAATTCTTGCGTCACATGCAGCGCCTTCTCGGCGTGCGTGCCGCCAGCTTCGATGAACCCTTGCTCAAGGAGCTCCTCTTGCAGCGACTCCCACCAGCTGTGCAGATGTTACTCGCAACAGCCGCCAGCCTTCCCATCGCCCAACCTAACGGAGCATGCCGATAAGATCAGGCAGATGGAGGTGGCAGTTCCAGCTCCGAAGCTCACACGTCGTCCGCCGGTCGTGCCCATGCCCACTTCCTCTGCACCAGCGGAAGATCACAAAAGCGGCCGTCGTACCGCCCTTCAAGAGCTGCAGGACGACGTGCAGAACATAACGTCACTGTTGGCGTCCCTTTGGCCACATGTACAGCCCAACGCAGATGGCCGCAGCGTCGCGCGTCGTCGTCGTCAGGCAAGATCTCCCCGCGGAACCCGTCGTTCCTCGCCGGCGCCTGAAGAGAATCGGACGGAGTTCTGTTGGTTCCACTGGCAGTTGCCAATCACCTTGCGCTTGGCCGGGAAACCGCCCCGGGGGTTGCTAGCGGCGGTGTGCGCATCCCCATCAACCTTGAGCAGCAGCAGCCGTCCTCTTTACGTCTCCGACAGAACGCCCGACGCCGTTTCTTGGTCGACACCGGAGCAGAAGTCAGTTTAATCCCTGCTACTCGAACAGAACAATTAGGACAACCCATCTACCACCTCGCAGCTGCAAACGGCACCGGCATCCCAGTTTACGGTGAACGTTCGGTCACGTTGTCTCTTGGACTTCGGCGCTCCTTTCCCTGGGTGTTCAAAACTGCTGCAATTGAACACAAAATCCTCGGTGCGGATTTTCTGCACCACTTTGGTTTGGTCGTCCATCGCTGTCACAAAGCCATCGTGGGCTCGAAGACAAACTTGAGTACTCCCAGACATCCCTCCATTGTCCGTCAGCCTCCTCCAGCCGTCACCATCTCCTCGCTTCAGTCGCCTTTTGCTGCTGTCCTCAGCGAATTTCCGCCTTTGACGAAGCCTCCGGAACCCAGCCAGTACGCCACGATGTGGTTCACGACATTCAAACAGCTGGTCTCCCCGGACACTTTCGACCCCGTCGGCTTGCGCCCGAAAAATTCAAAATCACACAAGCTGAGTTACAACACATGCTTGATATTGGGATTGCGAGACCGTCTCAAAGTGACTAGGCCTCGCCTTTACACATGGTCCCTAAGAAAACGGGTAGATTGGAGACCTTGTAGGGACTACAGGACACTCAATGTGGTCACCAAGCCGGATCGATATCATTACCCAACATACAGGATTTCATCATGAATTTGGCTGGTGCCCGTCTATTCAGTAAAATCGACCTGGTGAAAGCGTACCACGAAATTCCGATGACTGCCGAAGACGTCCCCAAGACTGCCATAACGACGCCTTTCGGGCTGTTCGAATTTCTGAGAATGCTACGCAGACGTTCCAAAAGATTCGTCTACTCCATCTTGCGGGGTTTGCCGTTTCCTTTTGCATACCTGGACGATATCCTCGTGGCCAGTGAAACTGAGGAGCAGCGCGCGGAACACCTCCGCCAGGTTTTCGCACGATTGGAACAGCACCTCATCGTGATCAACGCCCAGAAGTGCGAATTCGGCAAGCTTTCACTGGAGTTCCCGGGGCATTAGACCTCCGCCGACGGAATCTTCCCCTTCCACAAAAAGTGCGGGCGATCAAGGAGTTTCCTCTGACAACCTCTGTCCGCCAGCTACGTCGTTTCCTTGAATCGTCAACTTTTATAGACGTTGCATCCCGTCCTGCGCGGTACCTCTTCGACCCTCGAAGAATTGCTGAAGACCAAACCAGCTTCCTCACCCGCGGCACTTTTGCGCTGGAACGAAGAACTGCGAGCTGCCATCGACTCCGTCAAGGACGCCTTGACTTCAGCTACAATGCTTAGTCATCCCCGGCACGACGCTCTCACGTCCGTCGTTGCTGACGCCTCGGATAACGCCATTGGCGCGGCTCTACAGCAAGAGGTCGACGGTTCTCGAGTTCTTCTCACGCAAGCTCGGCCCCACGGAGTCAAAGTATAGTGCCTTCGGGAAGGAACTCCTTGCGACGTACTCTGCGGTGCGCCATTTTCGCCATTTCTCGGAGGGCAGAAGCTTTGCCATTTTCACCGACCATAAGCCACTCGTCGGCGCTTTCTCATCCGCTAGCACGAAGTACAGCCCTCGCGAGATTAGGCACCACGATCTCGGTATTCACCACTGACATCCGCCATAACAAAGAGCCCAGCAATGCTGTAGCGGACGCTTTGGGTCGTGTTCACGCTGTGACCGCAGCGACAGTCCTCAGCGCCGACGCCATCGCCCAAGAACAATCTGAAGACCCTGAGATCGCCCACCTTCGTAACGGTCATTCAACAAGCCTCAAACTTCAGGATTTGTCCTTGCCTGGCTGCCGGCAGCCCGCCCTGTGCGACACGACCAATGCTGAGCCTCGTCCAGTAATTCCCGCTGCCTTGCGGAAGGCTGTTTTTGACTCCCTCCATGGCCTCGCACACCTTGGAGTCCGCGCCTCTACGGCGTTGATTCTTCAACGGTTTGTTTGGCCCGAGAGCGCGCCACGACATCCGTCGTTGGGTCCGCGCTTGCATTTCTTGCCAGGTGAACAAATGCCACAGGCACACCGTGTCTCCTCTCAGCACCTTTCTGCCTCCCAGCGCACGCGTCACCATAATCTAGGTTAGTTTAAAATGTAGGTCAAGTTTGGTTGGTGCAGCTGTGGCAGCTTGCATCGCCCTCAACTTTCATTTGAAACGGATTTGGGGGGGCGAGGCGAGCTGTCACATCTGCACTTACCTAACCTAACCTATCACTAAATTAGCCTATGACATCATAAACTAGGTTAGTTTAGAATATAGGTTAAGTTTCGTTGATGCGGCTCTGGCAGTTTGCATCGCCCTCAACTTCCTTTTGAAACGGATTTCGGGAGGCGATGCAAGTTGCCACATCCGTACTTACCTAACCTAACCTATCACTAAATAACCTATGAGTCTATGACATCATAAACTTGGCTAGTTTAGAATGTAGGTTAAGTTTGGTTGGTGCGGCTGCGGCAGCTTGCATCGCCCTCATGTTCCTTTTGAAACGGATTTGGGGAGGCGAGGCAAGCTGCCGCATCCGCAATTACCTAACCTATCACTAAATTAACCTATTACGTCATAAGCTAGGTTAGTTTAGAATATAGGTTAAGTTTGGTTTGTGCGGCTGTGGCAGCTTGCATCGCCATCAACTTCCCTTTGAAACGGATTTGGGGAGACGAGGCAAGCTGCCACATCCGCACTTACCTAACCTAACCTCTCACTAAATTAAGCTATAACGTCATAAGCTATTAAACGATGAAAGATGAAAGTCACTGAAAAGGTTAGCTAGCTGTAGGACTCGAACCCACATCGTCTGGATTGCCGGTCCAGGGCTCTACCAATTGAGCTAAGCTAACACGCCTTCTCAGCGACTTCCAGGGTGCGTCATCTGAAGGGACAAACCAGCCACTCTCTCTCACTCATCCTCCTTTCACTCTTACATTTTTGCTCACTCATAAACACATTCATACGACGGGATCGACGCAGGCGGCAACTGATGAACATGAAAGAACTGATGTTCTGAGGCTGGAACAACATAGAAGGGACAAATACATACAAAGTCTCAATTTGCCTAAGAAATTAACGATGAAAGGTGAAAGTCACTGAAAAGGTTAGCCAGCTGTCGGACTCGAACCCACATCTTCTGTATTGCCGGTCCAGGGCTCTACCAATTGAGCTAAGCTAACACGCCTTCTCAGTGACTTCCAGGGTGCGTCATCTGAAGGGACAAAGCAGTCACTCTCTCCCACTCATCCTCCTTTCACTCTTACATTTTTGCTCACTCACACACACACATTCATACGACGGGATCGATGCAGGCGGCAACTGATGAACATGAAAGAACTGATGTTCTGAGGCCGGAACAACATAGAAGGGACAAATACATACAAAGCCTCAATTTGCCTATGAAATTAACGATGAAAGATGAAAGTCACTGAAAAGGTTAGCCAGCTGGAGGACTCGAACCCACATCTTCTGGATCCAGAAGACGTGGGTTCGAGTCCTAACCTCGTTTCCTAACCCTGTCCGAGTCTTAACCCTGTAACCTCCTTTCTTCGCAGCTTTACGCTGAAACTACGAGCCCTCAAAAAAGAGGCAGAGCAAAGGGCTCATTTCCACGGATTTTCAGCGAATGTACTTCGGCAATTGCCATTGCATTACGAATGGGATTATGTGCTTTACTGAGTAAAATGACCACGGGGAACCTATTTCCGCAAAGAAAACGTTAGGTTGCCTGGGGGAGTTCTATTCAAGAAATTAACTTTCCGTCAATCGAAATGAAATAAAAATGTTACCAATAGGTGGCAAAAGTTATTGGCAGAAATAATCCCTTTACCGCATGACTCTGCGGGGCCTACGTTTTTTAGTATGAATTTCTATCATCGTTGGTGGAACACCCTGTATGTATGCGGATGGCGCTCCGTCGTTGATTCTACGAGCAATCAACGCAAGCAAAATGTCCACATCCCGAACACACAGCTTCGCCAGTGGACTGAACCGAAGCGCCCGTAGTCTCCGCAGGAAACATCGACGCAATGGTGTCACAGTCACTACAAAGTAGCCGCGCAGTAGAAACGGCGCAAATTCTGGTCTAAATTTCGCGAACTTTGGTGTCCATGTGCCCTGCGCCCGATTCGCAGAAAATTGGGCTCCTGAACTTAAAGGAACAATAAGGTGTCAATAATAATGGCTCGGAACCCTCTCCCTCGGAACCCTCTCCGGAAGAGTCTCCATGCAAAATATTCCTGCTTTGCTGTGTATTACAGCTGCGGAATCGAATTTAGAAAAACAGTCGGAGATAGCAACCGCGGACGATCCTCGCGTGACGTGGAAGAGGCCCCGAGTCTTTTTCTGTTTGTTTTCTATTATCAGCTCACGCGCCACTTATACATGTTTGGGATGTGCTGCTTTAATTCACGGGTCACGTGCCAGGGATCATGTTACATCACGACGCCCTCTAATTCTGCGGTGCACTCTTTTCATGAGGAGAAGATATTTGAAAGCTGTGCGGAACTGAGGCCTCGCGCACGCTCTGCACGTCACCTGAACTCATCGTTGTTTCACAGGAGCTCGTTTTATGCAAAACTCCGCAGCGGAAAAAAAAAGTTTTCGGGGTCCGCTAGTGCTCCATTAAAGGCTTTTTGCAGTAAGTAAACGAATATAATGTTGCGTGTAGTACATAGGTATATATAAACAGGTAGGGAAACTCCCATAGGTCTCTGCGTCTTCAGCATGACACCGTGATAGAGACCGTCAGCCCATCTATCTGTTGCGCGGACTTCTGCGATTGTATATAAATGACGTTATATATGACGTCAGCGGTATGAATAGTAAGCAATGCATAATTACCCATGACGCGTTTACACTGGGACACTGCGTTTGCATTGTATTCCGAACGGCTGTCTGTAACTGACATCCTAGAGCCGTTGGGTCACCAGCCTAACCAAACTCGACCGAACCATACTAATCACCCAGCACAACCATTACAACAGAGACGTTCCAGACGAGAACAGAGAAACAGGTTCAATGACATATCACATCATGATCATATCAGGTTCAATGACACATAGCGATTCGGAACGTGTACAGTTCTCGCAGGTGTTGACTCCAAATAGCACGTATCGTGGTGACCACACAGAAATGGATTAATGAAATACTGGGTCCGCTGCAAAAACATGGCATCGTTGGTGCACAGCTAATTCCTGCTAGCACTGACGCCGACAACATGGCCGGGCTTGCAAAGACGGAAGATTTTTTTTTTGCGAGCCCGGCAACACGGGGATACGTGTTCACATCTGTTCATCTGTTCACACGTGTTAATCTTGCTCTACAGCTCCGAGATGAGAACCTCTCTTCCTGTTTAACTCAAAAAGTGTACTAACTGCATATTACGGTGCACGGACCCACGGATAGAGGAATGGAAGGATAAACAAGTCCACCGTGACACATGCGCAGGGGAGCAGCATACGGAAACGTACTCGGGCGGTTTGGTGATTTCGTATATTTATGAGTGGGCAACAGATAGCTTTTCCTACATTGAAGTCATGTCATGAACTATTAGTACACACAAAAACCATGCGCATGTCCTAAATATTTTTTTGTTTACGATCGTACCTCTACTACTAACACCCAGGATCGCTCGCGCCTCATGATGATAGCCGCGCAGGCAGGTCTGATTTGACAATGAAAAAATGGCTAAAAAGCAAGCGAGCTGGTGAAGATTATGCATAATCTAAAAACCCCGAGACTAGGGAACACGACCTAGGCAGCGTCTTTTGTCGGCTGCAGTGCTATTTCATTTCGTAGGCGTTTGGCTGTGATTCAGAGGGTACAGTTTTTTTTTTTCTTATACGCCATAGCGAGAGCATTCTCTCTGTTTCTGCTGGTATTTTTCATTCTCTTGAAGTTTGAGAAGGTTTTCTGAGAGCCCCGCTATGACAACTGTACAGCACGTGGAGACAGCGTCACAATCAAAACACAGCGGTTCCCACGTTGGTGAGGAACTGGATACTCCTACAGATGGCCACGCTGTGATTTGCTATATTCGTCGACAATGCTGCCGCGGCTGCGTGAGATATCAAGCGCCTGTTGACGTGCTTGAGCACGCTCTAGAAACCGGTTCTTCGCGCCAAAATTGGCTCCCAACGTAGCCTGGCGCGTTTTATGCACTGAGATACGAGTCATGCGGTTCCAGCTTAATGCCAGGTTCACATTGCAACTTCTCTCCGTTGCGGGTACGGTACACATCGAGTGCGGATGCGGTTCTCATACGACACGCTGTTTAGACGCATGCGTTCTTGATACGAAAAACGCCTGTGTTTGACCATCATGCCTCCACTCTTTCCATTTCAATCTGTCCATACATCTCCACTCTCCAGTGCGCCTTCGCTCATTTGACAGTTGCGTAACCGGAGGGAATGAGCTGCGTGGCCGAGCTCCATGTCTGCGTAGCCATGGAGCTCGGTCAAGCCCAGCTCTTGCGGTACGTGTGCTATTCGGTTCGCTGTACTTCGTTGCCATGACAACCGCGCCGCATCCGTAACGCGTGAAACTGCACCAGTGTGGACAAGGCATCACAGTGCTCGCGGCTGACCGAAATTGATGGCATTTCAAGGTACACCGAACTGATTACTCCAGAACGAATTTGAAGCGAACGGATGTACGATGATACAAACTAAGTTTATGTCACAGTGAGGATGAATACTCACGTCGACATCGCTTACGAGAGATTCCACTGAGGAATTCGGCAGCAGATGCTTTGAGAAAGAAAATCCAAGAAGCAAATTAAACTTCTGGAGGAAGTACGTTTTTGTAACTCATTTTTCACGTGTTTACCTGATTCCACCTTCCTGCGACGATTGACGACTTCGTAATGCAATTTCGGATTCTGGTTACGAACGTTCGTTCCGGTTCTGGTTGCTGCATATCAAGATTAATAAAATTAGTAAAAGGACAACAAAAAGCCTTTCTAATTCGCTCTTCTTTCATTCCATTTCCTTTTATTGCACATGTGCCTACAAGATTACATGGGCCTACATGGGCAATGTATATAAGGGCTTATTAGCTTCAAGCTTAGAGAGTTTCAACATCGTTATGTTTGACTTGAGAAGACGACATGCGACTCAACAAACATTAGTATGTCATCGACGGTGTTGGAAGTCCTTTTCCACATGGGTAGCTCACGCGATAAAGGACTTCCGGTCTTTCAAATATGCATCGTGCAACGTACACCCACTATACACTGCGTCTTGGTGAAAGGGCCTTGTAACAGAGGTGAGCCAAGCTGATAGCGAAAGAACGTCAAACGACTGAAGCCCCCATGTTGTTACTCCGAGGTACCCTTCGAGAATAAGCGAACAAAATTCCAATGATGTGTGTTTCATATTTATTGTTTTCTAATATGGGTGTACCCTGTTACCCACTCTTAATAATAAAACTTTTGAAATCCACGATAAGAAACCCACCCTTCAAAATCCATCCCTTTGAAATCCAGGCTGTCAAAATAAGTCACATTGGGTCTATGCAGCATGGTTTCACGTGAGAAAATCAGTGTTTAAGGGGGTCACACTCCACACTCTTAAAAAAAGGGGTGTACTTTAACTCCTATCCTTGCCACATATATAACACCCTTTTAGAGAGTACAATTACGCTCAAAAGGGTGTCTTCTCACTCCATCAAGAGAGTAGCATAACGCCTTCTCCCTGCCGGGGAGTAATATTACGCTGCAGTAGGGAGAAAGGTGTTATGCTACTCCCTTGAGGGAGTGAGGAGACACCCTTTTGAGCGTTATTGTACTCTCCAAAAGGGTGTTATATTATATGTGGCAAAAAAGAGTTAAAGTGCACCCTTTTTTTTAAGAGTGCAGAATAACGAGTCTTTATGGAATTCTGTGTCGTATTCAGCATGTATCTCTCAATTATTCATTAATTTAATTAAGTTACAGGCGTAAATAACTACGTGTACTAATACTAGGAAAACAACGCTTCGGCGGTTCGGCTATCATTGGGAACGAGGCTACCTGAGAAAATGGAGTAACGACGGAGCCGTATGGTGTTGCGGATGTGCTGCATAAAAAGGATAATCACTCCAAGCTCTAATAAAGTATATGTTTCTTCTGCCGATTTCGTTAGGTATTTTTTCAGACGTGTAAAGACTTGGTGCCCTAACACGCGAGCAACTCACGAAGGAATTCATGGGTGAAGTGACATTGATGCAGTCGTAGCTGTTTTGGACAGGAAATCGGGTAGTGAAAAATGTCCACCTTTATGAAAAAAATGTTTCCTAGGTTGGGTGGGTTAAAGGTAGATACATAATGTATACAGCTCCTATCTAGTTTTTATATGGCTCTTCGAAGAAATGGGCGCGGGAGTCGCTACAAATTAGGTAGCCAAAATGTATACAAACTCGAAAGCATATTGTTTACAAACTGTATACATGTTAGCCCCAACTTCGAAACTGGCTGTATACATTAAAATGTATACATATTGTATGCATAAATTCTATATGACCTGTACACAGGGAAAGAAAGCCCCTCATGTCTGCGGTAGATGAGTACCAGCAAGAACCCACATAAAACAGTAGATGGCAGGAAAAAATCACTTTATTCACCGTCGCTGGAGTATGGGGGTTGACGTGTCTGACTTGCGTCAGCTACACTCCTCCCTCATAATAGGAACCCTAATGTACAGCTTGCCTGCCCTACACAGCCTCAGTAGAAACGGAGAGATAGAACTCCTACGGATCCAAGCACGCAGTCTCCGAGTATGCCTAGGAGTTCCTAGGACCACTGAGACATACTCCGTCTTAGCTGAAGCGAAGGAACCACCGGCGCATGTCCTGCGAGACAGAGAGACACTCCGTACCTACACGCGATTTCTCACCCGACACCTCCATTACATCCACATTACCTCCAGTCTATCGAGTCGAACTGCCCCTCGTCTACGTTCGGAGCTGCAGTCTCCCGTCTAAAAAGCTGCGTACCATCGTCCACTGCACACTTCTCATGTGCACCACCTATGTGGACTCTTTGTACCCCTACAGTCCATACGGACATCCCTAGCCTAGCAAAGAAGAGTAACGTGTCCCCTGTCATCGCGCGCCAACTTGCTCTGGAAGGGGGGGAGGATATGTTTACTGAGAAAAAAAAAATCAAGGAAAGGTTAGTCAGGCAAAGACCGACTTGCTATTCCGCGAAAAAAAAGGAGAGGGAACGAAAAGATAGAAAGAAAACGAAAAAGGAAAGAAACCAAAAAAGAAAAAAAGACGAAAAAATGAAAGGAAACGAAAAAGGAAAGGAGAGAGAACGAAAAAAGGAAAGAAAACGAAAAAAAAAAAGAACATTTAGACACTGTACACCATCAACAAAGGGAAGTGTACACTGACGGATCTGTGGTTCCAGGCAGTTCAACGGCCGCATTCTACGTGCCGAGTTGTAACATCCAGCAAGAACTTAAGCTTCCTCATGAAACATCCTCCACAGAGGCAGAGCTCTACGCCATCTACGCAGCATTGTCATACATATCGCGTTCATCAGCGGACAATTGGACGATCCTCACTGACAGCAAGTCAGCATTACAGGTGATAGCCTCATACTGTGCTAATACGATTAACGACATCTGCAGAAGGATCGCAAAGCACTACAACGAATTACTAGCCTCAGGCCACGGTGTCTGGTTCCAGTGGGTGCCTGCCATATTGGCCTGCACGGGAACGCATATGCTGATGACGCTGCGCGCCGCGCTCATGAGGAAGGTGAGCTAATTTCATCAGTACCGATATCGCCGTCCGCCAGCAGAATTCAGGTGAGGCGGCTCTGCACCCGCAACAGAGTACACTTCGTAGAAAATGCTGTGCCTGAAAACATGTTCCTACACTCCATCGACCCGAAGATGGAATACACGACCACTCTGCGGCTCGCCCGAAGGGAAGAAACTATCGTATACCGTATACGGTTAAACGTAGCCCGAATACCGTCACTGCTATACAAGATGGGTCAACTGAACTCCTCAGCATGAGCAACGTGTAGGGTGGAAGCAGACACAGCGCATCTACTACTGCACTGCAGACGTTACGACACTGCACGGTACACCCTCAAAGGACGCATGACTGCTCTGGGACACACACACAGACCTTCCTGTACTACTTGGCCCTGTGCGACACTCCCGTCAGTGGTGCATCACTCGAGCTTTCCTCGACTTCCTCGACACGACAGACCTCATGAACAAATTATGAGTTGACCTTTCATGTCATCTACACATCACGCACCCCTCATCATCTTATGTTTGGTTTTACTTCATCTTTGTGATATGTTTTGATTTAGGAATAGCAAGCCGACCTTCGGTCAGGCTGACCTTTCCGTAATAAACGTGCCCTTTCAGAGACCACCGTAATCCCCTCCAGACCGTGGCTTTTAGGCGCGACCTTGTCCGCCCCTAGCTTTTAGCGTAGCTCAGCTCTACCAAATTGGTGGCGCTGTTCAACAGTATGATAACATTTGTTTACAAACCGGAAGATATCTATTGATGCAGCAGGATATAAAGTCCACATACTTCTGTGCAGTTCTGTCCATTTTCTTAAGCTCTCTGTGTTTCCTGTGCTACTTCTGCAGCTGCCCTGGGGGAGATTCAACCCACAATTTGGGAAACAGTACTTATTTCGTACTCATTCACCATACTCAAACCACAATATGTGTTGCCTGTTTGTTCAGCCTTTTACAAACGTATTTATACATACTGCAGCTATGATTATGGTTGTGGAAGGAGCGAGCATACAGTCTGCGAAGATTTGTTCAAAGTATGTTCCCTGTTTCCACCACCAATAGCATTCCGTTTAGCAATTGTAGAAGGCAAAAAGCTGTACTTAAAAGCGTTGGTACCTGAACAGAGGGCACAATATTCAGATGATGTGCACAGCCTGGTGAAGAGGACCCAGGGAGGACAAAGTATGGATCCTCTAAGCTGATCCTCAGCATACTGTTTAGTGATAAACCTGACAGTCTCAACTGAACCATTTGAAAACCGCTTCCAAGGCACTTTGTACAAGGGTTTTGCATGCCAGCAGCGTAGTGTCTGCGAAAGGTAGTTTTCATGTGCAAACCCTCAACTCAATTAATAGTAGGACCAAAATTACAAGGGAATATATTGATGTTTGTCTTGTTCGCAAAAGACATCATTGAACACTCTGCAAAGTTGATCTGTAGCTGCTATGGCCTACATCAATCATAAACACTGCAAACGACTCATTGAGCATAGTCGGTCCGCGGTACGGAAAGTGAAATGCGTCATTGCCCATTGTGAACATGGCAGCGAACAGTGCTCATGGCTTTGCATTTCTCACTAGTTTCTTTCATCACTTCGTTATGAGATGACTAATGCTTTCCCAATTCAACATGAACATCATTATACTTTGGAACAACTTGTTTGCAAAGCATATGTACTCGTATGCACTTCCTTTAATCGATCCAGGAGTCTTTCTCTCCCGTAACATATCTCAGCAGATGCAGCATGTCATATAAGTAACACAATTTTTGCACAATATTTGCTTGATATATCCAACAAGCAGAGATATATCAAATATTTGTGCCATAAACATTTTGTATAGAACACGCACATGAAACTATTTGAAGGTAGCCTAGCATAGGTAACCTTAGCTAATCGCACCGCGGTATCGACACTCCTCGTACTTTTGAATGTCTCAAAATTTTTCAAGCTTTGTAATGGTCTGCTTAGGCAGAAGAAATGAACAAAATTTGCAACAATACAAAACTGGGTGTGAAATAGAACTCAAAAGGAATTTAATGAGAGAGAACTTGTCACCAAGATTAGTGTGGGAGCATCGTAAAGGAAAAAAATTTTTTTTAAAATTCCGTGTTAGCGCCGCGAAGCAACTGTGGCTATGAGCGGCGTAGAGACGTGGACAGATGGAGAGAGGACAGCAGGAAGGAGTGGGGGACAGGGGGATTAGTATGCGTCCTGGGCCGACTTCAGGGGGAACTGTGCCGACATTCGTCTGGAAAGTCTTCGGAAAACCCAGGGAAAACCTCAGACAGCACAGCCGGTGACAGGATTCGAACCCGTGTCACCTCCCAGTCTCGGCGTGGAAAGCGATCATCCTAACCACTATGCCACGGGAGCTGGTAAAGGAAAAATAATTCTAAACCATAATGGAAAATTCATATTTGATGGTACAGTATCAGATGTAACCGGTCTGTAGCCTAGATCACTACGTTCACATAATCCCCTCCACACTCTAACAAAGCAGCTATTCACTCCGGCCGTAGAAGCCCGTACGGAACCTTTCTTCCCTCTGGGCTGTTGACCCACAATTCGCACGAACCTTTAAACACGTCACACCTAACCCTTTAAATACCATGCCAATGATGAGGACGGTGCCCAGAAAAAGAACAGTCTCTGTTCGAAATATCGGCGGCTTCCGTCCTGAGGCAACTCCCTTCCAGTATCAGATAAATGTTATTCAAATAATATTGAAGAAGTAACCGTACAAATTATCAGTCAAACACAGTGAAGCTGGCTGCAGTACACTACAATGTGTCACATTTAACAATATTAGTATACCTCAGCGTTTCCAAAACTGTGGGACATAAACCTTAGGGGGGCCGCAGCCCAAGCGAGGGTTACACCTCATGGGGAAAAGAGAAAGCAGATGAAGTGAATGCAATATGCGACAAAACCAAGGAAACTATCCTAACCTAACCTAACTATCCTAACCTAAAGCTACAACTGCAATATATTGAAGTTGTTTTACAAAAATGCAAGTTCAGTTCAGCGCACAAACACTCGGGAACCGAGCTAACGTGCAGCAATGTTTTCCATCAGGTCCATCGCATTATTTCTCACTGTATCATGACGAGACCCCCGAACCTACAGCATACGTCACTTGCACACAGTAGTATAACATTCATATTACTGTATATGTGTCAGGGCAAAGCTCAAGCTTCCCAAACAAGCGCACGTGCACACACACACATGCACGGACGAAGAAAGATATCAGCAGTCACGCACACAGCCATCCCGAAAGCTATGCCCATCTTCGTTGATGCGCCCACGAATCGACAAGGAGACTGCCGATGGTTTCCCACTCGCATTAAGTACCGGTACCTTGAACTGTAAACAGTTTGGTGTACGCTCCACAAAACGAGAACAGCTGATTGCTGATTTCATGGGCGCGGCCATGCGAGCCGAGAAGGACAGTTCAATGTTCAACAGAGGAGCAATTTTGGGTGAGTGCGAAGGTGGCGCTAGTGTTGAGCGCAACAATTAGCACTTCAAACGACGTAAAACTCCAAAAAGTGAGCAGTGAGGATGCTTGCTTGCTCATTTGTCATTATTTGGGCCTGTAATTCACATCAGGGGTCAGGAAGGCTGCTAAATACCGATGGCCGGCACATAAGTGGCCGAATATGAAAAAAAGAAAAAAAAAAGAAATAGAGGAAAACGTGTTTACGATGGTTTTCGTCCCGTTGCGGTTCCAGCGAATAAACCTTTTTTGCTGCTTCCTTCCTCACTTTTCATTTTTTTCTTTATCTTTTTTTACTGTTGTCGGTTCGTTTCGAAGCCCTGGCTTGGATAGCTGCTCCAGTTTAGTTTCGGCATCATCGGAAATTGGGTAAATCAGGGGCGTCGGAATGTGGGGGCAGGGGGGACAGTCCACCTCTCCTCGAGTTTTCACGGTGGGTCTGCCCCCCCCCCCCCGAACTTGCGCTCTGAGGATCCCGCCACCGCATCTTTCGTCCGCAAGTCTCATCCGAGACAGATTTCCTTTCAGCTCTTTTACCGCAGAATGAAAATGAACACAGGTTTAAAAAGTAGTACGTAAAAGACAAGCAAAAAACTAAATTCACCCGAATGGGTAATATATCCCCAATTATTCTACGTGATACTGTACGTGCATACCTACTACGCGGAGAGCAGTGACGTGCCATGGAGTAGCCTTGCTTAGACGACAAGAAAACGCAGATTTGCTCTCCAGCAAAGGACACTGCCTTGTTTTTGGTCAATGCAGAGAAGTCTTCAGTGGAAGCTCTTATCCTGCAGCGAGGAGTTCGCTTGTACGTTTGATGACTCGTGAAGCTTATATCCTGCTGTTTTTGCCTCAACCATGGCTAGAATAATCGACAGCGCGTATAGTGCAGCAATAAACACCATTTGCCGAAGAAACCAATGTACTTTTGACGATAACATGAATTGAAAAAAAAAATGAAGAAACACGCCATCGCTCGCTCACTTCTATAAATTTATCTTACCGCCTTTAGCGAAACCATCAACGAGCATTGCAGTTTCTGCTGCTCTAGTGAGAGTTTTTTCGCCTCAGGGTAATCAAGAAAGCGAGATGACCTTCCCGATCCGCATTACAACGTCCACCGTCATCAGATCACTTGGACGAGTCATTGCTAGTGGATCCTATTTTTGTATATGCCGCACTTCTCAATCTCTAACTCCATGTCCAGCAGTGTCCTCCAGGTCAGGTTAGCTTAGGTTAGGTTAGGTTAGGGCTCGCTCCCCCTTGCCGTGAAGGACTTTCGACGCTCATACGGATAATAAGGAAGGTAGAATAATGCGAGCGAGGTGTCTCCGTAATGGAAAACCTGAAGCGGTGCACTACAAAAAAGGGTACATTTGCTTGAGCTTGTTTGTTTCTCAAACTCAAACAAATGTTACCTCTGTGGATAATAGTTTGAAGCATACAGATATTGTGGGAATGGGAAAGGCTGAGAGAAGAGCCGTTTAATCAGGGCAGGAATAATGAATGCGGGTGGTTGCAAATCGCGCTAAGGTGCAGTGATGATCATGGCGAGGATTCTGGCTCATCTTCCCCGTGGCGAAGGGGAAGCCACCCTGGCTTCACACTGTTCTGAGAGATGACGTTCCTTGTAGGGTTTTAAGCGGTAAACGTGCGCGTTCTCGCGGGAACGACAGCGGCAGTCAGAAGGTGGTTGAAGGGGCTCGATGGCATAGTTGGTGGCAGAGTTGCTAGCTAGGGTCATCGTGCAAGCTGTTCAGGATTTGCTGACGGAGCTGCCGTGGCACAGCTAGTAAGAGTCGTTGGCCTACACGATCGTAGTTACGCTTGTACAAAGTGGCATCAAGCAGCGTGGAGTTCTTACATTTACGCTGCAATTTACGGTCGGAGGAAGGGGCTGTGCCGTCGAGGTGGCGAATGATCTGTGTGAAGTCGGGATCGTGAAGTTGGTATTCCCGGAGGAGGGGAAGGTCGACAGGTTGCAAAGAGAGAGCATTGATTGTTGCGTCACTTTCTTTTGCGGAAGGAGTCAAGGCTGGCAAAGGGCTGCGGGATAGTGCGTCAGCATCACGGTGCTTACGCCTGTATTTATACTTGACAGTATAGTCCAACTGTTGGAGACTCAGCACCCAGCGGCCTAAGTGTCCCGACGGGTCCTTGAGAGTAGTCAACCAACATAATGCGTTGTGGTCTGCAAGGATGAGGAAATGATGTCCATAAAGGTAGGGGCGGAATTTCTTGACAGCCCATACGGCGGCAAGGCATTCCTTCTCCGTTGTCGAATAGTTTCTCTCAGGCTGTGAAAGCGTCCAACTGGCGAAGGCGACAGCGGATTCCATAGGAGCATCAGGTGCGCGTTGAGCAAGAACAGCCCCGATGCCCACGCCACTTGCATCTGTATGTAGCTCAGTGAGCTCAGTTGGGTCGAAGTGAGAAAGGATGGGCGCCGATGTCAAAGCTGTTTTAAGACGGGAAAAGGCAGCCGTGTGCTCAGGAGACCAGGAGAACTTGCAATTCTGCTTGAGGAGGCACGTGAGCGGAGCGGCAATATCTGCGAAACCTCTGACGAAAGGACGAAAGTAAGAGCAGAGACCTATGAAGCTGCTCAAATCCTTGAGTGTGGTTGGCTGAGGGAATGCTTACACAGCCCTGATTTTTTCTGGATCTGGTGCGATTCCTGCCGAGAGACGACGTGGCCCAGCACCTTAATTTGGTCGTACCCGAGCTTGCATTTTTTGCTGTTAAGTTGGAGGCCAGCCTTTGCGATTCATTGAAAGATGTCACCGAGTCGCTTGATGTGTTCGGAAAAAAAGACGACAATGTCGTCAAGGTAACAGAGGCAAATTTTCCAGCGAAGGTCGCGGAGCACAGAGTCCATCATGCGTTCAAAAGTGGCTGGGGCATTGCACAGTCCAAACAGCATGACGTTGAATTCGAACAGGCCGTCCGGAGTAGTGAAGGCAGTCTTTTCCTTGTCGGCCTCGGCCATGGGGATCTGCCAATAGCCGGACCGCAAGTCTAGAGACGAGAAGTGGCTCGCACCACGAAGGGTATCGAGTGTATCATCGGTCCGTGGCATGGGATAGACGTCTTTTCTGGTAATGCGGTTGATGCGGCGATAGTCCATGCAAAAGCGGATACTCCCGTCTTCCTTCGTGACTAACACGACTGGAGATGCCCACGGACTTGACAAGGGTCGAATGATTTGCTTCGAGAGCATTTGATACACTTCTTTTTCAATCACTGCCCCTTCAACAATATATCTTTATAATATACAATATATCTTTTGAACTATCGTAAAATCAACCTTGCGACCTAACAATATAGAATTTTCATCCTACTCGGGCACTGTAAACATTACCTTGACAGAGGTATCCAAACACGCAGCACAGCTATGCTTTACACAATACAACCAGACTCGAGACCGGCGGGGTCACTCTCTCCCCCTATGCAACCCAAAGCAAAGAATCTGTTGTCAATCTATGGGGTGGGGAAACCCTCTCTTTTCACATTCTTTCTTCCAGAAGGAAATATTCTCAGGACTGGTGTACAGAGATGAAATTTTTTGTTGATTGCAAATAGACATTGGAATTATTCGATTCTCAAGAACACAATAAGAATTATATCAACAAACAATAGCACGCAAAAAATCTAGGATTAGACGTCAATATCAGTGCAAACTGGTTTTTAGAGAAACATTATCTAAGCAAATGAGAAATATTATCGGCGCAAACAATACCAAACGAGAAACGCTGCATGTAATGTATTTCAGATCAGACACAACTATTATGCATACATTATTCTCAACTCACAAAATATCAATCGAGTGAACATCTGAAGCAAAATGATAAAGTCAAATTTATTCAATGATAGGAACATTACTCATTCAAAAACGAGAATCAAATTTAATTACATCATTTTATGACAACTTTGCAATAGTAATTTCTACATGCAGAAGCCACAAACAACTCATCTGAAATGCTAATTATTGTGAAAGTTTCCTATAGCGGAAATCAACGCACAAAACTTAAAAATACATTCCCAACTAGTAGAATATTTTTATTAATATCAGTCGAGTGATCATCTGAAACAAAGTCAAAAGCAGTAATTAATTTAGGCAAACATTTTTCGTAACCACGCAGCACAAATATACATCACAGAAACATGTCTTTCTCATTCAGGATCCACTAGTGGAAACGAAGTGAGAGAGGGAAGCTGAGTTCCCGTACACTTTCGTTAAAGTTACGCCCGCAGGGAGTAGGGGAATCCAACAATGGCCTTGGTACACAATGTATAGTTGACAACCATAAACTCGCTCCTGCAAGTCAAGTTAGGGAAGGAGGGGCTCTAGCGCTGTTTTGTACATAGAATCATTGAAAGCACACGCTTTTCATTACACATCACATCTTTTTTTGTAAATTGACTTTCATAATTCTAACGTCAGGTGGAACATTCTAAACCTGATAATAAAATTTTAATAAATAAAATTAGCACCGATATGATTTAATTAAATGTCGAGGCACACTACAAAACAGAACAGACAATTGCCATACATTGAAGAGATGGACGGATTTTGTACTCGTTACCATAGGTCATGGGAGGACCTGATAAAAAGTTGCTTCGAAAAGGAGGAGCAGCGAAACGATTCAATTATCGCTGCATTTCAATACGTCCTAGACATGGTCGTATTCGGAGATATGGTGCAAATTATGGAATTCAAGATGCGAGAACTTGTATGCCGAATCTACAATAGTTATAAAAATATTTGCACGTCAACATCGGAAGGACCACTGGGATTGATGGTGGAGTTTTTGAGGTTTGCTAACGAAGAATTGAAATACACTAGACCTGACGTAATTGTAATCATTGCAGTGGGCATTGAATTAATCAAGAAAGCAATCAGATCAAATTATCATATACAAGCAGTCTATATCGCAAGATTCATTACGGATTTGTTGAAATTACACCTAACGGTTGAAATGAAAAGTACATAAAAAATCGTATCACATGATATATTCCATTAGAGCCTCTACACATTTATTTTCTTCAATCAGTTCGCGCAATGATGTCGAATGAACAGAAGTTCAATATTGTAGTGCACGATCTGATGTATCATCACTTATTGAAACTCAACAAACATATCAAACATAACAATTCAATCAACATATGAATCAAACATAGAAATATTTAACCACTATACAATGAAGATGAGCACTATCCATAGTGCTCATCTTCATCCATAGTGCTCCATAGCACTTTCCATAGTGCTCATCTTCATTGTATAGTGGTTAAATATTTCTGATGACAGTTGTGTGATTCGATTCTCCCAAAATCTTATTGGAACTGTGTGCCGCATGTTATGATGATTAGAATTGTAGACTCCGCTAGCGCATCATGCTTGTCCATCACTTGCATCGCGTCATTTGATAATAGATTCCTTTCAATATAGTATTGTCAACTGTCCAATCGTTTGAGAAAATATATACACTGTGCAATTTAATTCATAAAATAAGCTTTCGCTAAATATTAGTGATTCCCTTTGTAAACAAAGATTGATGTAACATGCCTCTAAATTTCTATTAGCGATTCTTCTACAATTCTTTCCTTCGGGTGTCGGTGTTGTATAGAGAGTGGTCGTGTAAAAGTCTGTGGTTGCCAGCGCTGATTCCATGCGAAGATCCTTGTACGTAGTGTGGAATAAATGTCTCCTTAGCAATCTTCAATCTAGTCATAAGCTGTTTTCGTAGCGATGTGTAGAATACATTACAATGATGACAAAGAATACAATTATTATTTCAATTATACACTTGTTTATTTCGATAAATTACAGTTCTATTCCAAACTCCGAAGTTTTTGTTTGTTGTCTTGATTGATGAGTTCCGAAGATATCAAGTAGTTTATTCTGATTATTGGGCGCTTGAATCCAGCGTTGATTAACGCAGGTGATATGTTGTCGTCATGTTTGTATTGCTTCAACAACTTGCACTTTGTAGCGATGAACTTGTACAGTCTCTTATTGATGTTTCCTTTCTTTGTATGAAGATTCTTGAATGGCGTACACGAGGGTATTAGATGAAAATCGTCCGGTGGTCCACCGCAATTGATATGTTTGTTCAGTTTCAATAAGTGATGATACATCAGACCGTGCACTACAATATTGAACTTCTGTTCATTCGACATCATTGCGCGAACTGATTGAAGAAAATAAATGTGTAGAGGCTCTAGTGGAATATATCATGTGATACGATTTTTTATGTACTTTTCATTCCAACCGTTAGGTGTAATTTCAACAAATCCGTAATGAATCTTGCGATATAGACTGCTTGTATATGATAATTTGATCTGATTGCTTTCTTGATTAATGCAATGCCCACTGCAATGATTACAATTACGTCAGGTCTAGTGTATTTCAATTCTTCGTTAGCAAACCTCAAAAACTCCACCATCAATCCCAGTGGTCCTTCCGATGTTGACGTGCAAATATTTTTATAACTATTGTAGATTCGGCATACAAGTTCTCGCATCTTGAATTCCATAATTTGCACCATATCTCCGAATACGACCATGTCTAGGACGTATTGAAATGCAGCGATAATTGAATCGTTTCGCTGCTCCTCCTTTTCGAAGCAACTTTTTATCAGGTCCTCCCATGACCTATGGTAACGAGTACAAAATCCGTCCATCTCTTCAATGTATGGCAATTGTCTGTTCTGTTTTGTAGTGTGCCTCGACATTTAATTAAATCATATCGGTGCTAATTTTATTTATTAAAATTTTATTATCAGGTTTAGAATGTTCCACCTGACGTTAGAATTATGAAAGTCAATTTACAAAAAAAGATGTGATGCGTAATGAAAAAACGTGTGCTTTCAATGATTCTACGTACAAGACAGCGCTAGAGCCCCTCCTTCCCTAACTTGACTTGCAGGAGCGAGTTTATGGTTGCCAACTATTCATTGTGTACCAAGGCCATTGTTGGATTCCCCTACTCCCTGCGGGCGTAACCTTAACGAAAGTGTACGGGAACTCATCTTCCCTCTCTCACTTCGTTTCCACTAGTGGATCCTGAACGAAAAAGACATGTTTCTGTGATGTATATTTGTGCTGCGTGGTTACGAAAAATGTTTGCCTAAATTAATTACTGCTTTTGACTTTGTTTCAGATGATCACTCGACTGATATTAATAAAAATATTCTACTAGTTGGGAATGTATTTTTAAGTTTTGTGCGTTGATTTCCGCTATAGAAAGCTTTTACAATAATTTGCATTTCAGATGAGTTGTTTGTGGCTTCTGCATGTAGAAATTACTATTGCAAAGTTGTCGTAAAACGATGTACCGTATTTTCACGCGTATTAGCCGGGGCTTATGCGCGATTTTTTTTTCTCATGGGCGCCCTGCAGCTTATCCACCGGTGCGGCTTATCTGATGACTATTTTTTCCTGGTATTTTCCCCATACGCCGATTTTAACGAAAGGGCCGACAGTGTCTCTGGAACAGCACTGCCCTGCCGATGTACGAACAGTGCGTAACAGGGACGGGTCCACATTCGAGTAGATTGATCTTCCTAGTGCATTCCCCCAAGCAGCTTTAAGGAAAGTAGTGACAGTGATTCACGTCTTCTGGAAGACGACTGACCCATCAGTCCACGAAAAACACCCGACAAGGGCACAATCCGATCTTGGTAGAACTCCAGAACTGACCCCCTCTGTTGTACACTGTGCCGATCCCGGAGTATGACCCCAGGGTTTATGGCCTTCTCTATGGTCTCCTTTGTCGCACAAATCAGTCGTCTCGTATTACCCGCTGCTTATCTGCGGGTGCGGCTTATCTGCCAGAAAATTTTCAAAACGTCCCAAAAAACGCGTCCTGCGGCTTATCTGCGGTGCGGCTTATACGGGTGAAATTACGGTAAGTAAATTTGATTCTCGTTTTCGAATGAGTATTGTTTCTATCATTGAATAAATTTGACTTTATCATTTTGCGTCAGATGTTCACTCGATTGATATTTTGTGAGTTGAGAATAATGTATGCATAATAGTTGTGTCTGATCTGAAATACATTAAATGCAGGGTTTCTCGTTTGGTATTGTTTGCGCCGATAATATTTCTCATTTGCTTAGATAATGTTTCTCTAAAAACCCAGTTTGCACTGATATTGACGTCTATTCCTAGATTTTTGGGTGCTATTTTTTGTTGATAGAATTATTATTGTGTTCTTGAGAATTGAATAATTCCAATGTCTATTTGCGATCAATAAAAAATTTCGCCTCTGTACACCGGTCCTAAGAATATTTCCTTTTGGAGGAAAGAATGTGAAAAAGAGAGAGGGTTTCCCCACTCCATAGATTGACAACAGATTCTTCGCTTTGGGCTGTATAGAGGGAGAGAGTGACCCCGCCGTTTCCCCCTGTCACTTCGAATCCACTAGTGGGTCCTGAATGAAAAAGACGTGTTTCTGTGTTGTATTTGCGCGCGTGGTTAGGAAAATGTTTGGCTAAATTAATTACTGCTTTGACTTTGTTTCAGGTGATCACTCGATTGATATTAATAAAAAAATATTCTACTAGATTGGAATGTATTTTTGAGCTGTGTGCGTTGATTTTCACTGTAGCAAATTTTCACATTAATTTGCATTTCGGATGAGTTGTTTGTTTGCGGCTTCTGCGTGTAGAAATTACTATTGCAAAGTTATCATAAAACGATGTAATTAAATTTGATCCTCGTTTCGAATGAGTATTGTTTTTATCACTTAGTAAACTTAACTTTCTCTCTTTGCTTCAGATGTTCACTCGATTGATATTTTGTGAGTTGAGAATAATGTATGCATAATAGTTGTGTCTGATCTGAAATACATTAAATGCAGCGTTTCTCGTTTGGTATGGTTTGCGCCGATAATATTTCTCATTTGCTTAGATAATGTTTCTCTAAAAACCAGTTTGCACTGATATTGACGTCTATTCCTAGATTTTTTGCGTGCTATTGTTTGTTGATAGAATTCTTATTGTGTTCTTGAGAATCGAATAATTCCAATGTCTATTTGCAATCAACAGAAAATTTCATCTCTGTACACCAGTCCTGAGAATATTTCCTTATGGAAGAAAGAATGTGAAAAAGAGAGAGGGTTTCCCCACCCCATAGATTGACAACAGATTCTTTGCTTTGGGTTGTATAGAGGGAGAGAGTGACCCCGCCGGTCTCGAGTCTGGTTGTACTGTGTAAAGCATAGCTGTGCTCCCTGTTTGGATACCTCTGTCAAGGTAATGTTTATAGTGCCCGAGTAGGCTGAAAATTCCATATTGCCACGAATCATCATCGCGAAACTTCCAGGGCAGGCACGAAACGGTACATCTCAGCCCGGCGCATCCTGAAGAAGAAGCAAGAAGCTTCCAGACACATCGGCTGCTCTCTGGCAAACGCACGTGCTGTTTCTAGACTTTTCGGCGCGACGCTTAAATGATTGTGCGCTCCAAGCTGGGGCATTCATTCTTTGGACTCAGTTGTGTTCAGAGAGCTATCACTCTTGTGTTTTGCTACCAAGTAGTCTAATAAACCGTTCGCTGTTTATGCGACGACTCGCCGACCCATTTCGCTTCGTGACAATATTGTTAGGTCGCAAGGTTGATTTTACGATAGTTCAAAATATATATTATTTACATTTCAGTTTATTAATGTTTGATAGTTTGTTTCGCTATTATTTTCCTGTGTGTTGTTTACATGTTGGCAGATGCGCCGTTTAGAGTGTTTCTCTGCTATTCATCCGTGCATGTTTCTCGTTTTGATAGATTGTTTTTCAATTATTTATCCTCTGTGTACCTCTTGTTTATGTGATGGGTTTTGGTTCTCTATTAGCTGTTGATTGCAATAATATTTTCCTGTCCATTGTTTACATGTGGATGGTGTGCCGTTCAAAGTGTTCCTCTGCTATTCATCCCTGCATGTTTCTCGTTTTGATAGATTCTTTTTCAATCATTTTCCTGCATGTTGTTTACACGTTGGCTAGATCCACCGTTTAGAGTGTTTCTGTGCTATTCATCCCTCCATGTTTCTCGTTTTGATAGATTGTTCTCCAACTATTTATCCTTTGTGTACCTCTTGTTTACGTGATGGGTTTTGGTTCTCTATTAGCTGTTGATCGTTCTGTTTCTCATTATTTCCGTATGTCTATGCTGTTTACTTAATAAGAAATTGATTAATTGTGTAATGTTGGAATAATCTTCCTTATTGCATTCGAAAATGTTCATAACTGTCACAAAACAGGTGTACGCCTACCGTCTTCAACAAATCAGGGCAGATAATATTAGAGCTGATTGTTGGCTAGGAGCGTGCTATGCGGTGAAGTTCATTTTTTAAATATATTTTCTGTGTTGAATTCATACAACAAAGTAAGGTTTGTAGTGTCTCTTAGAATCAAAATTGTATGGGGTTCGACTAGATTAAGTCACGATGATGATTTTATGATAGTTAAAATGATAGATTATTCTCCTCCTCTGTTGTTTTGATTAAGAATGTCTTCTTTGGTTAATGTAGTGTTATAGATCTTATTTCCTCTTGTGTTCGTGTCATTCGTGTCCCATGGTCTTCCAGGTTCTCTGCTGTTCACATACATCTATCGGCACTTGTAATTAAAGCTCCACTATGGGGGTCATGTTAGAGTTTTTATAATAAAACTTTAAATCTTGATACACGCACCACCTGAAAACAAAATTGCGAACGAAGTCGGCCCAGGGTGAAAAATCGCCAAAGATGTGGCCCGGTGTTGTCAACGTGCATGCCCCTACTTGCGCGCCCCATGAAAAAAATGCGAACGAAATAGGCCCAGGCTGAAAAATAGCCAAAGAAGTCAGCCCAGGATGGAGAATCATAAGTGTATTCTCAGCTCTTCAGCCCGCTGGTAAGCCCACGGACAGCCCCTCACCTGCGCGCCACCCACCGCGCGCTGAAAAAAAATCGCTAGAGAAGTCGGCCCAGGCGGAAAAATCGCCAAAGAAGTCGGCCCGGGGCACACCGAGCCCGTCGGCCTGCTGGTAAGCACCCGGACAGCCCCTAACCTGCGCGCCACCCACCGCGCGCTGGAAAAAAATAATAAAAGAATTGCTAGAGAAGTCGGCCCAGCTATTGTTCTTGAAGTTACATATCAGAACTTTGTAATTAAAACTCCAGTATGGTGGTCACGTATAATAATGTTAGAGTTTTTATAATAAACTTTTAATTGTGATTGTAATCATATTGATTAAAAATATCTTCTTTGATTAAAATGTGCTACTCCTCCTGCTTAATTGAAAACTTGCGTGATTATCACTAATAAAAAAATGATACCCCTTCAATGCTATTGCATCAGATTT
Source organism: Ornithodoros turicata (assembly GCF_037126465.1). NCBI lineage: Eukaryota > Metazoa > Arthropoda > Arachnida > Ixodida > Argasidae > Ornithodoros > Ornithodoros turicata. Next base: position 28,012,392 of record NC_088202.1, on the reverse strand, counting down.
TTTGGCTAAGTTTTTCTCCTTCACACAGAGTCATAACATAATTCTCGACACTAATGAGTTTAATAAATATATTTTCACTTGTACTTTTGTGTATGGCTATCCTTTGCATGTAAACCGCCCACCACACACCTATTGTAGCCGGGAAAAAATTGCGATTGAAGTCGGCACAGATTGAAAAATGGCGAAAGAAGTCGGCCCAGGCTGAAAAAATATGAGCGGGTAAGCGCGCACGCAGCCCTCCGGCCACGCTCCGCCCACCGGTAAGAGCCTCCACACGAGCGCCGCCTGCCGCGCGCAAGGAAAAACACGCGAAAAAAGTCGGCGTGACGGTGGCGCTGCCCTGGTGGCAATTTTGTAGTTTCTCATCCCCGTAGTCTCTCAACATATCTTTGCTACTGTTGTTTTATTTAAAAAAATCTCTGTTAACAATGGCTACGACCACGAAGTATGCGTTTGTTGCACCCCGTTTATTTTGTGTGTGTGTGCGCGTTTCAGCTTGGACAAATTTTTATAAAAAAGTCACGAGAGCACGTCATTTTCACAGTTGAGTTCTACGGGCGCGTATCTTTTCCAAGAAAGACTATAATGACTAATAAGGATGACTAATCAATTAAATTCATTAATTAACTCTAATAAGGACGTCTTGAACAAAAGCCAGATACCGATATGGGAGACTGTCCTAGTTAAAATCCACACCACGTTTAAAAATTAAATTTTGAAATATGTACGTGTATTCAAATATCCATCCTTGAATTTTGACATGCAAATGGCCAAAACCGAAACCCTGGCAACCACGTTTGGGGTGGTGGTCTTCACGGTACGGGATACTTCTGTACGTCAACTGCGCTCGCAACTATATTGTCTTGGCTCAGAAACCGTATGTTTCTGGAACGTAGAGAGGGAAAAAGGAATCACAAAACACGAATATACTTCAAGTACTGTTCTCCTTAGGGAAGCGAGAGATTTGACTCTACGTTGAACTAGTGTCAGCGCGCTGACCGGTTGAGCTGGAATTGGAATTAGAATTGGAAATGAATCAAAAATAATACTGAAAAGGAAAAGAATGAAAAAGCGTTATCTGAGCTGATCGAGCTCGGTTCACTCTGGAAATTGTTGCACCGACGACTGGCGCCACGTTCGAACTTACCCAAAATTGATCCTCTGTTGAACTGTCCTTCTCGGCTCGCATGGCCGGGCCCATGAAATCAGCAATGAGCTGTTCTCGTTTTGTGGAGTGTGCACCAAACTGTTTGTAGTTCAAGCTACAGGTACTTAATACGAATGTGAGAGCTTCGGCAGTCTTCCTGTGGATTCGTGGGTGCATCAACAAAGATTGGCATAGCCTTCGGGATGGCTGTGTGTGTGACAGCCAGTGTCTTTCTCCGTCTGTTACGTCGCGAGACAACTGAGATCACCGTCTGTGCGCGCTCAGGAAGCTTGAAATCTGCCCTGATACACATACAGTAATATATACCTTCAATATACGCTGATACATATACGGTCAATAAATTGGGACTTGCTCCACTGCAATCTTTCCCGGAGTTCACAAGAGACACTGTTTGTGGATTTATGCCTTACATTTAAGAGTAATGCTACATGCACGACGTCGTGCGCCAAAACCGGAAGTTGCTATATACACGACGCGCTTTTGCGCATGCGCCACCACGCGAATGTTGACGGGATTGGTTTCTTTGCACCTCATTTTAGTGAGGCTAGGTCAGTTTCGGTTTCACAGATTGGGGGACGAGTCTGGGGGGGCGCCCCCCCCCCCCCAGGCACGCACTAGGCGGTGCCGGCATGAGACTGTGCCGCCGGTTAGGTCAGAAGGTCCTCAAAAAGAGCGCAGAAGCGCGTCGTGTATATAGCAACGTCCGCTTTTGGCGCACGACGTCGTGCATATAGCATCACTCTATATTCCACATCCTACCCGAATATCTCATGCCACACAGTCAACCCTTGACTTGGTTTTAACCTCCCATCATGAGCACATCACTTCTTTGCATGTCGCTGATAGTCTCAGTCACCACAAGGCCATTTTCTTCGATATCTCTTCAAGTCTAAATGTTCGTAAATTCAACGATAAAGCCATATACGACTACGCTCGAGCTAACTTCCAAGCCATCAACGAAGGTCTTGAAGCTCTGTATGAAAATTCCTTTCATGGCACCTCGCCTCACTCCATTAAGGATAACTGGTCCCTCTTTCGTGACAACATTAGCTACCTTACCGAGTACCATGTTCCAAAGATAAGAGTGAAATCTTATGATCACAATCCTTGGTTCACGAAAAGTCAAAATCTTGCTAACCAAGAAAAAGCGTTTATTCAGGAAGGCAAAGCGTCTTGGCGACAACGTATCATGGGCTAAATTTCGCTACTGTGAATGGGAATACAGGCGCTATATCAAGGAAGTGAAACAAAAGTTCTTTACCATCGACCTCCCGTTTCTCTTGACGAATAAACCAAAATAATTTTGGAAAATTTTATCTCCGGCAAAATCCCACATTATCAGTCTGACACGCGCCGACAACAACTGCGCCACCGCTTTCGCTTCCTTGTTTTCATCTGTTTTCAACACCGATAACGGTTACACCCAAACTCCATTATCAGTAATCGCCTCCTCACCTATGGTCCCCATTCATATCAGCGCTCATGGCATTTGTAAAATCATTGGGTCACTTAAGCTGTCGTTGAGTGCTGGTCCGGACTCTATTAACCCGAAGATTCTATACAACACGAGATCTCTTTACAGCAAGATTCTATGTTGCATATTTACTCAGTCACTCCAAGATGCTGCTTTACCGCAGGAGTGGAAGACTGCGAAGATTGTCCCTGACACAAATCACTTCACAAATCAGGCAGCTGCCACATCGTTAATAGCTACCGCCCCATTTCACTCACTTCTATAGTATGTAAAATTCTCGAACGCATACTCCAACGTAGTTAAGTACCTTGAAGAAAAATGCTTCTTCTATCCCTTGCAGCACGCGTTTCGAAAGCTTTTTACGTGTGAAACTCAAGTAGCCAGTTTTGTTCACGACATCTTTCTCCACACGTACAATACTCATCAGACTGATGCCGCTTTCTTAGACTTTCGCGAGGCCTTCGATACGGTGCCGCACTCTAAGCTTCTATACAAACTCTATCTGCTTAACCTCGACCTGCATGTCGTCCGTTGGATAGCTCAATTTCTGACTAATCGTACGTTATTTGGTACTTGCAACAACCACCTATCCCCAAATGTACCTGTGCTTTCTGGTGTCCCTCAGGGTTCAGTCCTCGGCCCTCTCCTTTTCCTTATCTATATAAATGACCTTCCTTCAGGCATATCTTCCACGATTCGTCTCTTTGCTGACGACTCTGTAGTGTACGGGCAAATCCTCTCTCCTTCCGACCAACTAACCTTACAAAGCGACCTTTCACTAATCCGGCGTGGTGCAATGAGTGCCAAATGCCTCTGAACATTGCAAAGTGTCGCATTTTGTTGTTTTCTCGAAGACGGGTCTCCTGTCTTCCTCCCTTCCCTTACACTCTAAGTGATATCACATTAACCCGAGCAGATTCTTACAGATATCTGGGAATCCACCTTCCCTCCAACCTAACTTGGAACGAGCACATCAACCACATAATAACTCTAGCTTCTCGCTCCCTAGGCTTTGTTAGACGCACCCTCAGGTTGGCGCCCTCCATCTTAAGCTCCCAACCTTCACGGCTCTTGTACGAAGCAAGCTGGAATATGCATTACCTATTTGGGACCCTCCCCCAAAGTATCTCTGCGACGCCATAGAAGCCATCCAGAATCGGACTGCCCGTTTCATTTCCAACGACTACTAATTCGATACCTCTGTAACCGCATTAAAATCAAATCTTAATCACGACTCACTCGAACATCGTCGCTGTCTTGCCAAGTTAGCCCTCTTCCATAGGTTCTTTTTCATCTTGCCACCGCACCAGTCGCCCATCACCCGCCCGAGTGTCATTTTTCCTCGCATCGACCACACTAATAAGGTCACACGCTTTCATTGTAATACCAATGCATTATCCAGATCATTCTTTTATTCAACTGCCATCGAATGGAACAACCTCCAATCAGGTCAGATAGCCGGTGGCGACGATTATCCAACGATTTCCGGAAGACGAATGTGGGAAGGGCCCGAGTAGATCCATCCCAATCGGCTCGAACGGCGCCGACGGCGGTGCGATTGGCTGAAGGTACCCAGAAGGTCGTACCGGCGGCGTTTTTCGTCGTTTGCATTCCCGGCACGTCCTTACGTAGTGGTGTACGGTCTTGGCCAGTTTTGGCCAGTAGTACTTTTCCCTTATACGGGCCAGTGCACGGCTGTATCCCAAATGACCTGATGACGGTTCGTCGTGGCAGGATTCAAGAATCTCGATGCGCATGTCCCCAGGCACAATGAGAAGCCACGTAGCGCCTTGTGGTGCGTGGTTCTCTTTGTAGAGGACAGCATTACGTAGGGAAAAACTTGGGAGTGACCTTCTGAAGATGGGAGGAACATTGTCGGCGCGGCCCTGCAGATAGTCGACGACTGTCTTCAATTCGGGGTCGTTGTACTGCTCGGTAGACATGGTAGTCGCGCTCATTAGACCGAAGGAAGGCGTCGTCGTCCTCGAGGCTGTTGTCCTGTCGCTGGAGTGGTGCTCGTGAGAGGCAGTCGGCGTCGTTGTGTTTTCTTCCTGACTTGTAAGTGACGGTTACGTCATACTCCTGTAATCGGAGGCTCCATCTCGCTAGGCGTCCTGAGGGGTCCCTTAAACCAGCCAGCCAGCACAGCGAATGGTGGTCTGTTACCACCTTGAACGGCCGTCCGTACAGGTAGGGGCGCAACTTTGTGATGCAAGACACTCTTTTTCGGTCGTCGAATAGTTCTTCTCTGCCTTGGTTAGCGTTCTGCTTGCGTAAGCGATGACACGTTCGACGCCGTCGTGCAATTGAACGAGCACGGCTCCTAGACCATCGTTGCTTGCGTCGGTGTGTATTTCTGTTTCGGCGTTTGGATCGAAGTGGGCAAGCACGGGTGCGGGCTGTAGACGCGTCTTCAATTCATCAAACGCCTGTTGCTGGGCTTCACTCCAGATAAACGTGGATCCGTCGTTCGTGAGGGCATTCAGGGGTGACGCAATTCTTGAAAAGTTCAGAATGAACCGTCGGTAGTAGGCGTAAAAGCCAAGAAAGCTTCGAACGTCTTTCACGTTAGAAGGAACAGGGTCATTTACGATGGCAGCCGTCTTTTCGGGGTCGGGGCGTATGCCGTCGCTGCTCACGAGGTGGCCGAGAAGTCTGAGTTCCTCGTAGCCGAATCGACACTTCTGAGGCTTCAACGTCAGCCCTGCAGTTCTGATAGCCTCGAGGACTTGCTTTAGCCGTTCAACATGTTCTTCGAATGTTCTTGCGAAGACGACAACATCGTCGAGGTACACAAGGCAGGTTTGCCACTTCAACCCGGCGAGAACTGTATCCACAACACGCTGGAACGTCGCTGGTGCTGTGCAAAGGCCGAAAGGCATAACCTTGAATTCGAAAAGTCCATCCGGAGTGACAAAGGCACTCTTCTCATGATCCCGCTCGTCGACTTCAATTTGCCAGTACCCTGTCTTGAGGTCCATGGAAGAGAAAAATTTTGCGTTTTGAAGGCGATCGAGCGTGTCGTCGATGCGCGGTAACGGGTAGACGTCCTTCTTCGTTATCTCATTGTGTTTCCAGTAGTCGACGCAGAACCTGAGTGTTCCGTCCTCCTTCTTCTTCACTAGTACCACCGGCGATGCCCACGGACTGGTCGACGGCTGGATAATTTCATCTCTTAGCATCTCTTCTACTTGCGTTCGGATCGTTTCTCGCTCTTTGCAGAAGACCCGGTACGGCATGCGGTGAATTGGACGGGCCTTTTCGTCGACGATGATGCGGTGCTTCACAATGGGCGTTTGTCTTACTTTCGACGATGCAGCGAAGCACTCCCTGAAATCGTTGAGCATCTGGAGAAGGGTTTGCTTTTGAGTTGTATTGAGTTGAGGATTTACGTCGAAATGTCCGGCCTCGTGTTCCGTGGTGACCGCGATGCGAGCAGTGTCCATCAGGCAAACATCCGTGGTGGAGTATTGGTCTACGATGACGGCTATCTTCGTGCCGTTTGCGAGGTGTTGTGGCTCCGTGCGAAAATTTGTGACCAGGAGTTCGAATATTCCGTTTCTTACGGGCACAATTCCTCTTGCTATCCCAATTCCTCGTTCGAGAAGTTGCGTGTTGCCTTCAGCCTTACAAACAGCCAGTTGGTGCTCTGTCGCACGTAGCGGTCACAAGGACTGACGACAAGGGAGGCAGGTTGACGTGCTGAGTCGTCACGGCGGTTACGTCCGTGTTTGCGCGCTTCTCCGGGGCTATTCGTGCCCACCACTTGTCTTCTGCAGTTTGCGGCGTTTTAAAAGAGATAACTCCATTCGTGAAGTCGATGATTGCTTCGTTTTCGACTAGAAAGTCCATTCCGAGTATTACATCCCGTGGGCAGTTCGGCAAGACGGCAAAGCTGACGACGTACTGGATGTCACGCACTTGTATGACTGCCGTGCATCGGCCAGTCGGTGTTACGACGTGTCCACCAGCAGTGCCGATGTTAGGCTCATCCCACTTCGTTTGCACCTTGCGAAGCTTCTTAGCCATCCTACCACTTATAAGAGAGTCGTCAGCTCCGGTATCAATTAACGCAATCATCTCATGGCGGTCGATGAGTATTTTCAGGTTATTGGTAATTTTTCGAGCGTCGTGTTGGTGCTGCGTTGCTGTTCGTCGAGTTGGAGGAATTGTAACTTGTCGTCGGTCCGCAGCTTCACCTCCCGGAGCTGCAGTCTTCAGTTTTCCCGGTTAGGGCTGCGCCACACAGGTCGTCTTGCCGGTGACGGTGAACGTGCTCTTCCTGGCGACCTGCTGCTGTGGGAGACGCTCGGGGACAGGTCGCGTCGCGAGCCAGCAGAAGCATTCTGCTGCCGTAGATAGTCTTCAATTGCGGCGGGGCGACTATCGCGCTGGGGGTGGGGGGCGTCGGGTGAAAAACCGGGAAGGCCAAGTCGTCGGTAGGGACATCGGCGATAGACGTGGTTGGCCTCTCCGCAGTGGTAGCAGAGCGGTCTGAAGTCGGGAGTCCGCCAAACGTCCGTTTTGCGAAACGGCTGAGAGTGTGGCGGGACGCTCGGAGTAGGTTGGATAGGCCGAGGAGGCGTCCAACGGTTTCCGTAGTACGACGGACGAGTAGGTGGCACCTGTCTCACAGCGGCGGCGTAGGTTGGTCTCGGTACTTCGCAGTCGGGGTTGGCGGTTGACGATGTCTGGATTGCCTGCTGAACCTCGTCCTTGATGATCGCACCGATCGAAGACAAAGGGTCTTGAGCCTTCTCAGGACTGAGGAGAGCTCGTACTTCTTCGCGTACCACCTCTCGAATCAGCTGACTGAGCGATCCGAAGTGGAGGCCAGCGGTCGTGGAGAAAGCCTCGTAGTCCTGGTGTCGTTCGTTGACGGCAGCGCGGGAGAGCAGGGTCCAATGCGGACGGCTTCGTCCAGAAAAGCGTCGGTCGTGGCGGGTGGATCCCGGGACAGGGCGCGAAAAATTTCTTCTTTTACGCCCCTCATGAGTCGCTCAACCTTCTTCTCCTCGGATGCTTTGGGGTCAGCTCGCCGGAAGAGCCGCAACACATCTTCGATGCGAGAGGACTCGCTGTTGGGCACGTTGGTAACTAGGCATGAAGAAAAAACAAAGCGCGAATAGACACAACGGAAGAAGAGAAGACGGGACAGGCGCTGAGTCCAACGAACAGTTTAATGACACAAAAACCAATGGGTGATGTCAGTCTTCCGGAGGAAGTTTCTTCCGTGCTCAGGAAAGGTCCCAAGTATAGCCTTGAACCCGTTTTTCCCACGCATGAGTTGTTGGCCCTCAACCGACGTGTGGCTGAGAGGGCCCAACAGGAGGACAAGCGTAGGTGCACCGCAGAGGGTGTGGAGGTGTTGGAAAGGACCGTGCGCCGCCCTCCAGAACGAGGCTTTTGCCGCGCTGGCAAGGTGGTGGAGCTTTGCCGGAGCAATGGGTTGCGCCTTCTGCAGTCTGACAAGGAAGGCGGGTTCGTTGTGCTCCCGGAGGGTGTATTTGCCGAGAAGGCCGGGAGGGCCGTGGAGAAGAACTTCCATCAAGTCCAAGTCTGTGATTCGAGGGTCAGGAAAAAGGCAGCAGCGTTGTGTGAGTCTTTTGAATTGCAGCACCTTGCTAAGGCAGTGAAGATCAGCAAAAGCGGGACGTTGGCGATGTTTTTCACAGCCAAGACGCACAAGCCCGAGGTACCCTTCCGGACAATTGTCAGCGAAAAGGGCACCTGGCAGCTACATGTGAGTCGCTTCCTGCTTAAGGATTTGCGGGAGCTTGACTTGGGGGACCCCTTCGCGGTGAGAAGTTCTGGTGAGGTTATCGGCTTGCTGGAGGAATTGCCATCAGTGGGATACCTGTTCTCCGTGGACGTGGTGGATTTATTCTATTCTGTGCCTCACCAGGAACTGTTTCGTGCTGTCAGGGACTGCATTGAGGTGAATGGTCTGATCGCATTTCAGAACGCTTCTGGACTTGCCGTGGATAACTCCATGACCCTTTTAGAATTCTATTTGGGAGCGACGGTAGTGCAGCATGAGGATAGGCTGTTTTTGCAGCGTCGGGGTATTTGCATCGGGTCGTGTGTCGCGCCGGTTTTGTGCGATATTTTTCTTTCCGAGGTGGACAGAGGGGTGAGATCTGTTCTGGACGATGGTTCTGTGCTTAGTATTTGTCGGTACGTTGACGATTTCCTGGTTGTTGTGGGGCGGCGCGCTGATGATTGCTATGAGAATATTGTTAGTGTTGTGTTACAACATTTTGACTGTGGGGGGAAAGGGTTGTCGTTCACGTCAGAACTACAGGCGAACGGGCGTATACAGTTCTTGGACCTTAACATCCGTGTTGGGGAGAATCGCTTGTGTTGGGCCTACCACCCGAGGGCAAAGGAGGACCTGTTGCCTTTTGATTCTGCCCAATCTAAGACCGTGAAGCGCGCTATTGCTTTGCTCTGCTTGGAATCTGCTTTAAAGAAGTCTTGTGAGCACGTTATGTTGGAGAGTTTCGCGGCCCAGGTTGATAGGTTGAGTGCTGCTAGCTTTCCCGCAAGGGTGTTGGCGAGTGTCGCCGAAGGCCTTCTCCAAAAGGTCAAAGGCAAGGTGCGCAAACCTAGGGGGGAAGTTGCAAGGGGTTCTACTAGATGTATGGTTGTTCCGTACGTGCGCAGAGTATCGCACAATTTGAAAAGAGTGGCTAATACTTACGGTGTGCCTATGGTGTTTTCGGCACCTTGCAAGCTCACGGGCCTTTGTTCGAAAGTTGATCGTAGTAAGCCTAAAGTCTCTTGTGACAAGAGCCATCAGCACCAGTACGTCAACTGTGCGGTGGGGGTAGTTTACGAGATCCCGCTTACATGCGATAGGGTATACATTGACCAGACCGGCCGGTGTGTTAACGACAGGGCCAGAGAGCATGAAAGGTCTTTGTCTAGTGTGGACACACGTCATTTGCTTATGCATGTTACGAAATGTAAGTGCACTCCGCTATTTAGTCAGATTGTCGTGCTAGCTAAGAGCAGAGATAAGGGTGCGCGGGAGTTATCTGAAGCGTTTTTTATCCGGGATAGAGGCAGTCGGTGTGTGAGCAAAACTTCTGTGTCTTTGTTATCGGGGGAGAGGAGGATGTTGTCGAGGCGGTAGCGATTGTGTCTCTCTGAGCTCGTGCGCTTATGGGCCGAGGTGGGGTGACTGGTTTGGCGGCTGTGCGCCTGCGTATTGGTTTTTGTGTCATTAAACTGTTCGTTGGAGTCAGCGCCTGTCCCGTCTTCTCTTCTTCCGTTGTGTCTATTCGCGCTTTGTTTTTTCTTCACATCTTCGATGAAGCCAGCAACGCTTTCATTTGGCAGCTGGATCCGTCTCTGGAGCAGTTGTTCAGCGCGTTCAGCTCGTTGTTGAAAAGCGAACCCCTCGCGGAGTTTGCTATTGAAGACGTCCCAGGACGAGAGCGAAGTCTCCCGGTTCTCGAACCATGTCTTCGCGATGCCTTTCAGGGAGAAATAGACGTTGACGAGCTTCTGGTCGTCACTCCAGTTGTTGAACCTGGCGATCCGCTCGTAGTAGTCGACCCAGTCGTCCACGTCGTCGTAAGACTCCCCGCTGAATGTCTTCGGCGACCGTGCAGGGGCGATGTGCGTGGCAACAGGTTGCGCCACTTGGGTGCTGGTCTCCGCAGTCATCTTCTTCTTGCGTTTATGGGGTTCCAATGGGCCGAATTCTGCAGACAGGCCAAGCTGTCTTCTACTTCGTCGCAGTTGGTCTTCCAGGCCCTTGAACAAAGGATACCCCGCACCTCCACCAGAAATGTCACGAAGCGAAATGGGCCGGCGAGTCGTCGAATAAACAGCAAACGGTTTATTAAACTACTTGGTAGAAAAGCACAAGAGTGATAGCTCTCTGAGCACAACTGAGTCCAAAGAAAGGATGCTCCAGCTTGGAGCGCACAAGCATTTAAGCGTCGCGCCGAAAAGTCTAGAAACAACACGTGCGTTTGCCAGAGAGCAGGCGATGCGTCTGGAAGCTTGTTGCTTCTTCTTCAGCATCGCCGGGATGAGATGTACCGTTTCGTGCCTGCCCTGGAAGTTTCGCGATGATGATTCGTGGCAATATGGAGTTGTCACTTTGCGCAGCTTCTTACAAATCGCATTACTTATTACAGATGTGGTGGCACCAGTGTCGACGAGAGCATGGAGCCTGAGGCCATCAATGACAATGAGGATGAGGTTTCGGGGAGGATTTTGAGTCATGACCCGTTTCGCAGTCCGCCCTCCCCGGACCGCGGCTATTGGTTTCGCTTTTGCATCGGTGACCTACTGCGGTTGCGAGGCGGCGGCGGTCGTGGTTCTCGAAACCGTGGTGACGGGGATCGTGATCGACGACCGCTGGGTGACATTGGATGGTCTCTGTAGCCAGTGCGAAGGTACATGTCAGGCCGGTCGTAAAACGTAGGGCGGGTCCTGGGTCGTGAGGCGCTGTATGAACTTGAGCCCCTTGCGTCATACTCGAAGTCCCTGCGTCGGCGGCGACGGTCACGTGCAATATGACCTCGGATGCCGCAGTAAAAACACGTACGTGATTCTCTGCGCGGTGGCAAGTACGGCTGCTCTTGACGGAGTACGTAAGGGATTCTCTGAGGATATAGAGCAGTTACCGGGGCGGCGGCTTCGTAGACCGATGCTGGAGACGCTGAAACGTTATATGCAGGAACCGTGCGAACCACGTCGGCATAGATGCGATGCATCGGCTGGAGGGGGTGCAACGGGCGTGTGTGAGTCACGTCTGCATTGGTTGGCGTTGGCACGAAGTCCTGCCTGGGCGTTACTTCCTGTTGCACAAGCGCATGTAGACTATCAGGAGAGGGTGAAGACACTTCGCACGTTGAGCTCAGCCGGGCTAGTTCTTCCCTTACAATCTGTCGAACAAGTGCCCATACAGCTTCATTATCCGATGTGTCTAAAGTAATGGCTGAAGCAAACGGCAGCGACTGGGAAGGAATTCTCAAATTTTTTGCATCGTGAAGTTGCTGGCATGCAGCAATAACATCCTGAACAGTTGAGGGTGACCTTAGTACAAGCAGATGAAATGCATCCGGCGCGATCCCTTTCAGTATGTGCTTGATTTTGGCCTCTTCTGACATCGTCGGATCAGCACGGTTGCACAGGAACAAGTTGTCTTCAATGTAAGAAGTAAAGGTTTCGTCGGCGTCCTCTGGGTCAGCCGGTGCTCGGCGTCGGCTTTTCGGAGTACAGGTCGCCCAAACAAATCAACAGCACGCGAGCGAGATACTGACCAGGAGTTGATTTCCGTTTCATGATTGATGAACCATGTTTTCGCAAGGTCCGTCAGGTAAAACGCCTCATTGTTGAACTTGCAGCTGTCATCCCAGGCATTGAATTTGCTTACCCTTTCGTAGCCAGCCAACCAGTCGTCAATATCGGACGTAACGGTGCCGGAAAATATGGGCGGGTCTCGTTGGCGTGCTCCTGGAGGTTGAGGCAGTCTCACAGGCGCCGTTACGGCGTCGCCGGTTGCTACATTGGGGGGAGCCATAGACGAAAGGGAACGTCCGGAGCGCAGCTCTAGCGTACAAGCAGAAAAAGGCAACGGGAATTGGGGAATGCGTAGTCAGGAGAGGCGGGATCTCCAAGTCGCACCTCCAGCAAATGTGGGATAGCGAAAAGGCCGAGAGAAGAGCCGTTTAATGAGGGCAGGAAGAATGAATGCGGGTGGTTGCAACTCGCGCTAAGGTGCAGTGATGATCATGGCGAGGATTCTGCCTCACGATATGAAGGATTCATCTCATATCTAAAATGAACATGAAGAAAGGTTGCCAGCAATTCTGCTCTTTCTGTTTCTCGAAAGAAAGAAAAACGGCTTCATTAAAAAAAATACATCTTAGTGAATTAGGGAAATTAGCATGTCAAAATACCTTGCAGATAAGGTTTTCCTCCACTCGTATGCGCGTAAATGCGACACTAATGTACAGGTAGTTCTAGTTGTTTTACTACAAAAATTTTGTATTAAAAAGGGCTACGATCACGAAGTATGCTATAGTGCCTTTGTGGGACGTTCCTGTTTATTTTATGTGTGTGTGTTTCAGCTTGGACAAATTTTTATTAAAAAGCCACGAGAGCACGTCATTTTCACACTTGAGTTCTACGCTCAGGCGCATATCTTTTCCAAGAAAGACTATAATGACTAATAAAGATGACTAATTACTTAATTCATTAATTAACTATTTAATTAAGACGTCTTGAACAAAAGCCAGATACCTGTATGGGAGACTGTCCTAGTTGAAAGCCACACCACGTTTAAAATTTTTGAAACACGCACGTGTATTAAAATATCCATCCCTAACTTTTGACATGCAAATGGCCAAAACCGAAACCGTGGCAACCACGTTTGGGGTGGTTGTTTTTACGGTACGGGATCTGTATATACTTCTGTATGTCAACTGCGCTCGCAACTACATTGTCTTGGCTCAGAAACCGAATGTTTCTGGAACGTAGAGAGAGGAAAAGGAATCATAATTTGGGGATTGTGTTGCAACGGAAATGTTTACTTGCTGAAGTTACTCCCCGTGACGGCGCCCATGCATCAGAAGGCTGCCGTGATACAATATATAAACTTTGTTTGGAGTGTTCTCAGGTCTGATTCTGCAGCACGTAAACGTCGAGATACGCTGGCGCCAAAAATAATATCCTTAGGCTGAAAGCTCAGCAGCTCTCACATAGTTCTACATGTATCAGCACGGTCAATGATATAGTCCGCTGAGTGCAGGTGATGGGCAGTGCTTGCAGTACTAAGTACACAATACTTCGAATACATACATACACAATACATACAAATATACTTCAAGTACTCTTCTCCCTAGGGAAGCAAGAGTTCCCCGTTCCTTTGGTACACGCTGTGAAATTGAACCGCTGTTTTTATACCAGCGACTCTACGTTGCACTAGTGTCAGCGGGCTGAGCGGTTGAGCGTTGAGCTGGAATTAGAATTAGAAATGAAACAAAAATAATAATAAATAATAATAAGAAGAAAGAGAATAAAAAACGTTCAGCTATCTGAGCTGATCGAGGTGGGTTCACTCTGGAAATTGTTGCACCGATGACTATAGCGCCACCTTCGAACTCAGCTAAAATTGTCCCTCTGTTGAACCTTGAACTGTCCTTCTCAGCTCGCGTGGCCGCGCCCATGAAATCAGCAATCAGCTGTTCTCGTTTTGTGGAGCGTACACCAAACTGTTTGCAGTTCAAGGTACAGGTACTTAAGAGGACATACCACCCCCTGTTTTCTATGTGAACTTCGCATAGGTTTTGTGGCTGAACTACGAGACAGATCGGAATGCGGAAACTTTCATTGGAAAGGTGACGTCAAGATCTCTTAGCTCTGGAAACTGAAATAGCGCTCTAGCGTTGTAATTTTAAAGCGTTGTAATTTAAGCTTCAAAAAATCCAATTAAATAAAAGAAAGCTAATAAAAACAATCCGCTTCTGATGTTAACCGGGGACATGTTTCAGGATTCAAATGACCCGTCTTTTGTGTGTTTTTAGCATTCTGTTTTTCCGAAAAAGAATTAAAAGTGAGTCAGGCATGCATCCAAGGCGCGTTTACCACTGATTCCGGAAGATGTCGCCGTCCGCTCGCAGCGCCCGAACGTACTCCGCTTGTAAACCTCCGCGTATTGCGCAGCAGCTGATCGGCGTCCGTGGTTTCGGTTCGTCCTGAGGTGACCAATTCGTGGCTAAGTTACGCGTTTTTTTTTTTTCACTTTCTTGTCCTGTTCATTTGCTCTCTGTCCTTGTGTGTTTTCTGCGTGTTCATAGTATTTACCCATTATGGCTCGAAGTCACGTCTACGGACAACGGAAACGTAAGAGGAAGGACTTTGCGAATTTACGTGGTAGAGGCAGGCATGTGACGGAACCTGCGGATTTGAGAGATTTTGGTAATGCAGGATGCTCCAGCCGTGCTGTTCGGAGTGATCGTTGCACTTCGACGACTCCACATCGCGCAGATACCCTTGTAGGCTCAACCTTTGGTGGTAGTGTTGTTCCTCAAACTGTAAGTGATGCCGGTCGGAATGCTTGTTTCGCTTCGAGCACAAGCGAAATTCGTCCTTCAAATTCGTCATTTGCTGATTCAGCTCGGGTAGATAATGTAGTCCCCTGCAGTTCAGGTTGTGACGAGCTTGCCGGTTCCAGAGCAAGTCCCGTTCCAACCACTGCCGCTGTTACACCCAGTCGATCTCCATCTTTCGATACTGGCAATGTTCACCAGACACAGAGTCAGCGCACAAGCAGTGTGAATGGTCGGCGTATAGTGGAGATTGATCACTTCTTCTCGTCTTTGCAGAGTTTGTCGGTACATAGTCCGTTTGGTTGCGGCCTGGCTGACATGGAAATTGTATCAGAACATCGGCGAGGTCTGTGTAGCTCTTTCAGTTTCAAGTGCAGGATGTGTCTGAGGAAAGATGTAGTCACAACGGAGGCACCAGTTGATCAACTTGTTCAACAACGCATGGACGTCAATTCCTCAGCAGTGAACGGTATCGTGTCTATAGGTTCTGGTTTCTCGCAGGCCTTCTCGAGCTCCTAGGTGCTCTGGACATACCCGGCGTGGCTAGTAGCACGTACAGTAAGTATCAGGATATTGTTGCTAAAGGAATCGACAAAACAGCTTGGGAAGAAGTAAGAAAAGCAGGCATTGAGGAAGCTTGGTTAGCTAGGGAGGCTGGGGACGTCGATGCTGACGGTTTTCCTATAATTACGGTCGTTGCCGATGGTGCTTGGTGCAAACGTTCATACAAGAACAAGTACGACGCTCCTTCTGGCTTGGTAAGTAAATATTGTTATCTACACTAAATAAAGGTGCCCGAAAAAGAAGTATTTATCTTGCACACCGCTTGGCAGACGGGATATACAGGAAGTCTGTGCCCACCATTTGCGGAAAGAACACTATGAGCATTTATTTGGAGGAAAAAGTTGACCCCTCTGGTGCTATTAGTGGCACTGCTGTCTTTTGGTAAACACACTTACTAGAGTGGTATACATCCTGTGGCATGAGTTTGTACAATTACGCATACAGATGCATAATTCCTGGAAACATTGTCATTGCAGGTAGAGTTTCATTCAAGACAATTCATGGAAATGAATCTTCCCTGGCGTGTCAGAGGAAATGGTTTTAGCAGCACAGAGATTGAAATCGTTGCAATCTGTACTTACTGAGACTTCCCGCAAAACAGCTGCGGCACTCTTCCCATCCTGGATATCGTTGCCACCGATATACATGACGATCCAAGGTGCTGCTAGGTGCAGTCGATGGATTTTTTCTCTCAGACGGGCCGCTGTAGCTCCGGGATAGCTAAAAGTGACGATTTCCATGTCAGCGTCCACGAACAACCTGTCACGCGTCATAAATTTCAGCTGGCTACTGCCAACCAAAGCGCCTTTCATCGTTTACGTTTCTCTGGGATCACAAAGCGTGATGCGCCGAACTGCAAAGTCAGCTGAACGCTAAACAAATAAATCTCCGAAGAAGCTGCAAGGGAGAACCATGCGTGTAATGCGTGCGTCTGTGCCGTGCGCGAGACGCCGTTGCGCAGTCCTCCTCTCCACGGCTGTCTGGTCGTCTGTTCGCTGAGGAGAGACGTTGGCGTTATTAGCCTTTTATAGTCGCAGAGTAATGTTTTACACGTATACACTCATCTTTTATTAGTCATCGTGTTTACTCTTAAATAACGATATCATCACCACTGTCTCAATCATACCTCAGTTTGTGGCGCATTATGATCTTCGTTGTCAATGCGCCATTAAACTCCAATCATCATCATCATCATCATCTGTTCGCTGAGGTCGACGCGACGACCAAGCCTTTGGCAGCCCGCTCGTGCAGACGGGGATGTTCTGTGACGGGGCCCACACAACAAACCCACCGCGTGCAGAAATATAAATAAAATCAAATGCGTTTGTGGTGTTCTGCACATTGGTTTAGGGCCTTATGGACCAGCCAAACCAAATATATTGCGATGACCGTGAGGGTGGGGACGTTTGTCACAAGATTTTGCGGCACGCTACCCAAACCCGGATTTGTTTGTCATGAGCATTCTGCATGTATTCCTAAGAATTCTTCGCTGTAGTGGGACGATCATATGTTTAAACACTAAAAACAACATATTATTTATCGAGTGGTCAAAAGCTTCCTTTTATGAACTGTATATGCACCGCGGAGAGGATGGAAATTCGCCTGCAATCCATGACGGTGAAAATGAAATCGCAGTTCGATTGCCGCGGAAATAAACACTTTCTTTTATTTTTGAATCGGATAGTCCGCAATTGATGCAAACTACACTAGGATAAACAGTCGCGTCCGAAATATCGAATATTCAGACAAACAATTCAACACGTCAGCGTGAACAGACTGGAAGACAGGTTGCTTTATCTTGGAATTATGAAATTTTTATCGTGGTTGAGGAAGGCCCGGCTAGCATTAAACCCCATAAAAAAGTAACAATAATACAGTGAAGGAAGTAACGAATTGACACCTGCCGTCTGCACGCACACTGTACCACGAAATTCGCCAAATCCGGCGGCCATTTACTCAAAATGGCCGCCAAAATTTTGGCACGATTTTCGGGTATGTTATGAAGCTATCCTTCCCGAGAACACAGAAAGAAAATTGGAATGGACAAATGGCAAGCCGTAGCCATCTGGCTGACATCTCCTAAGCCCTATGAAGAAGAAGAACCGAGACCCGTTACACGAAATAGGCATGAAAATGGACACAAAAATTCAGCTGTCGAGTCTCATAAAGTCTGTTGACGTACATGCCGCACCATGGTATGTGTTGTCGAGTCCGAACCTGGCACGGGCACGTGCGAAAAACGTAAAGCCCGGCCCGACAAGGCCCGCGCAATGCTCTAAAGGGGAGTGCGAAACCCTATCGAAATTTGCTAGCAGTCCTGTGCGAGCGCACCGGCCTTGAGTTCTACTATGAAATAATGCGAGCCGATTGAGGGAGCGCTTTCACGACACCAATCGACAGCAACGAACGTCATGGTTCAACAGCGTAAATGTCACTGGCAAGAAAAGCAGGGATGTTTTGCAACGGGACGTTGCACTGTCATATGACCGTCGACAACCCCGCGTCCTTTCTGGATACCGTTGCCTCTGACAAAAATCGCTATTCAGCTCAACTGGAGTCCCCCGATACTCTCAGGGACACGTGATCCTGTGACACCACGAAAACTGAAGACTACGATCACCATATCACGAACAGACACCTCAACGGACAGTCTCTGCGTATCGGGTGAAAAGCTTTAGCCCGCTACTACCGATCAGAGCAATCTTCATCCACGAGAAAGCGAGGTGGTAACGGCGGTACGCGACAGTCACACGGCATGTTCGAGAAATGCCAGTAAAACGTACACACCAAACAGCAAACGCGAGACAACCAAGTCCACCGCGCAAAAGCAAATCGGGGAAAGGAGGAAATCTAAAAATAAAGGAAACACAACCCAGCTCATAGGTCTCCGCTTGTCACGTGGGCTTGTCGTGTCCTCCAATCAGAGACGCGATGGACTTCTTACAAAATCGGAGTCGTAAGAAGGCCACGCGTGTGGCGCCATCTATCGCAGAAAAAAGTTCATTTTTGAGTTGAGACGTATGTGATATGTCCTCTTAATGCGAGTGGGAAAGCCTCGGCAGTCTTCCTGTGAATTCGTGGGTGCATCAAGGAAGATGGGCATAGCTTTCGGGATACTGTGTGTGCAACAGCTGATGTCTTTCTCCGTCTGTGCAGGGATGGGCAGTATTTAAATACATTGTATTTAAAATACTATTTAAAATATAAATACATTTATTTATATTTTGTATTTAAATACAGAGTTGGAAAATGTATTTGTAATTATATTTAAATACCAATTTTCGGGTATTTACTTTTGTAAATACTTTATAAATACTCCTAAATACACAAGATACTGATGTGTTCCATGGATGGCATGTTGATGTTGACGAAAAAGTAATATCTGCAACATTGATATTCACATGAAGCATATGCTTTTCAGTATCCACATGTGCAAGCTCAGTAGGTGTAAGATATGAAAGAGTCATAGCGTACATAAAAGACATACACGTACGGAGGTGTCACTTTGCTGTAAACCAGTGAGTATTGATTTCTCAACAAAATTTGTTTAGACGACATGGTGAGCATAGTTGCCCCGAACTTGCTCTCACATGAGTCTAGACATTGATGTAATACGATATCTGTGCAACAGTATGAGATGAGTAAATATTTTGTGCTACAAATTACTAACATCTACAACATTCATATTCACCCGAACCATAAGCTTGCTACCTTTTCCACACAAAAGCTTGATCACACTTGACCGATGTAATATCTGGAACACGGTCGTTACATACCATAGGCGGGGAGTTTTCGACCCGTCTGAGTGGGCAGGGGCACAATCCCCCCCCCCCTTCCCGGCCCAAATGCTTCAGGCTACGGAGCACTTTGCTCCCACTTCGTGCACGAGGGTCGAGCATGGTGCGTAGGATTTTGTATAATTAAACAAATTTTTACAAGACTGTCATGTTGACTTGCATGAAGCATGATATTTTTCGGATATCCCGTGTAACTTTCATCTTGAGCGCCAGCTCCGTAGACTTTTTAGAGAAGGCCTGCACCTTCCCCTGGGAAAGCTCCCTGGGGGCGCACACCCCCCCCCCCCCGCAGTCGGCGCTTATGTTCCATACACGAAATTTGTGCACATATACGAATATAGTCATTACTTTGCTGCACGTAACTGCTCATTGGTTTCAAATCAAATGCGTTTCTATGGGCATGGTGAACATATAGGTGACCTGAACTCAGTCATGTACAGACCCCGACAAAAGTTTACGGACCACCAGAGCGACGTATTTCTCGATCTCAGCGACACCCCAGAGGCGAACGGGAGTGGACACACTTACTGAGAGGTGCGTCGCGTACCCGTCGCGTCGCGTACCTGTTTGTAAGTCTACCTGCTCCTGTTTGCAGCAACCGTCTCGCTCAAATGACTATATACACCACTCTAGTTTTCCGTAAACTTTTGTCGGGACTTGTACCGTGACTGTTGTCTGTCTTAATGCCAAGTTCAAAAGAAATTTGGAATCATGTGCAGTGGGCCTTCAGTAAAATGTCCCTCTTGTGCACTACTAAAGCATTGTCTGTAAGCGAAGCCCGGACGTGCACTAGTCACAAGTGGCTGCGAAACAACACATGCTCTCTGTCTGGATGTACACTCACCACAATGGATGAGGTTTTCAATAATAAAAAGGGATAAGCTATGCTGAAGCTGTCTTTATAAAAACAAGAATGCTATCCCAACGTAGTTAACCGTCCTACCAATACGGCGAGGCGGGTCATTTATTTTGAAGCAGAGAGGCGAGCTAGATTTCATCAGTGCTGTACCATAGGAATGAGTTGTTTGGGTAATCCTGATAGAGGAAAGACGCAGCTTAAACTTAATCAAGTGCTCGGTGAGACTTTGACCGATGTTTTCTGTTTTTTGTTGTTGTTGTTGTTGTTTTTTTTTTTTTTTTGTTGTTGTTTTTTTGCCATGCCTGCCTCTCTGATCCTGGAAGGCTTTGCATCAAGATTATGCATTCGAGGTGTTGTGCACATTTCGTGATCTTGGACGTCTGCATTTATCAGTAGGCCTAGTTATTCCCTCCCTGGCGAATGCATAAAAACATCTGTGTGTCATTTTGGCTCAGCCTGTATCTGTATATGACAGATATATAGCGCGTCAAAATTCACTTTCAGGAAATCGAAACTTGCGTCCCAGAGAACAGTAAATCTTCTGAGGATATCCAAAAATGGTCGAAATGTATAACGTCATTTGAACATCCCCACAAGATTTCAAAAACGTCATATTTTGGACACCCATGAGATTATTTTCTGAAAACATCACGATGCTGATATTCAAAGGAGATACTTAATATGAGGTTTTACATCGATGACCGGAATCATGCCCACACTCTAAATCCTGTGATGAATACGTGCCGATTAAAAAGTTCTCTCAGAAAGTACAGCCGGTACACAACAGTAACCTTCTGCAAAATGCCGTAACAGTTACCAAATAGCAAGCACATGGATCCCCATCACCAAATTTCAGCAGGTACAAAGCCGTCACGTCGGTATGAAACGGCTTTGTGGCCGCTGAATAATATGTGTGCCTCATGAGCCGTGTACTCGTAAGCTTGTTGAATAATGCGTGTGCCGGCTGAATATGTGTGCCTTCGTTGGAGCGTACTACGTTGCTTTGCGCTCCGCCGGTGTGGAGTGACGTGGCACCGCGTATTCTTCCGCAGGGCATTCCTCGCTGCTTTCTTGCCCGTTGTCTGCCCTGCAACCTCGCCTTTGAGAAGGATGACAACCTTGCTTTCTAAGTACAGGTTTAATGTTTGCTAAAGGGAGACTCCGAACCAAAAACGTGTTGAGGTAACAGTGCGACAGCAATCCGTACCGTATGATATATCAGTGACTACAATTTCTCATCCCCAAGTGGCTCAGATAATTAGGAAATAAATATATCCTTTGAATGATTTGGCGCTCCTTCACGGAAGAGCAGTCAAGCAACACTGAACTTCACTTCACCGGCTTCCCTCGTGTACGGCTTTCTCTGGTTTTGCTTTTACCCCTGGCGAATATTTTAGAACGAAATCGAGGAAGCGGATGACTGCTCATCCATGTGGCACGAAGAAGTTACGAAGCACGTTCCCGAAAAACAGCCGGTGGAAAAGACTATCGGTGACGTCACGGATGGTACAGGAGGTAGGAAAGAGAACCTTCCGAAGTTTCGGTTTCATGTTGAGCTTCCCATCTCTTTTGGCAGCTAATGAGTCATCAAATGCCAAACCAAATTTATATCTCATTTCGGAAGAGTGTACCGAACTTATTTACAAATTCATTATAATAGTTTCGGATTGCACCGGAGTCTCCCTCTAAGGTAAGTCAACCGAGCTGTAATGTATCGTACGACGACTGTGTTTTACTTGTGTTTAACCGTCGAAGTACATTTTGTTGCAGACGGTGGACGCATTGCAAATGGCGGCAGGGGAGGATCAGCTACATCGGTGAAGCGAAGATGTACTGCTTGCGACACACTTGTCTGATATCTCCAGCCCCCGTAAAAGCGGGTTACTGAACCAAGTTGCTGTGGTACCGTCGCCTTCGCGTCACTTACGTTCCCCTGGTGGCGGCGGGGCTGCGCAGCACCATGAGACGGCTGAGATGGCGATCCGATAACCGCGCGTCATCTGCTAGCACCGAATTCCCATTCCACTCCGCATTCCGAGGAAAGCGGTGGCGCTGCCCCGTCGACGCATTTGGAGCTAGCAGACGACGCGCGGTTATCGGATCGCCATCTCTCCCATCTGGTGGCGCTGCGCAGCCCCGCCGCCACCAGGGGAACGGAAGTAGCGCGAAGACGACGGTAGCACAGCAACTTGGTTCGGTAACCCGCTTTTACGGGGGCTGGAGATATCAGACAAGTGTGTCGCAAGCAGTACATTACAAGCGAGGTTAATTGTATTCGATGAAAGATGAAAGTCACTGAAAAGGTTAGCCTGCTGTAGGACTCGAATCCACATCTTCTGGATTGCCGCTCCAGGGCTCTACCAATTGAGCTAAGCTAACACGCCTTCTCAGCGACTTCCAGGGTACGTCATCTGAAGGGACAAACCAGTCACTCTCTCTGTCTTACATTTTTGCTCACTCACACACACATTCATACGACGGGATCGACGCAGGCGGCAACTGATGAACATGAAAGAACTGATGTTCTGAGGCTGGAACAACATAGAAGGGACAAATACATACAAAGCCTCAATTTGCCTAAGAAATTAACGATGAAAGATGAAAGTCACTGAAAAGGGTAGCCAGCTGTCGGACTCGAACCCACATCTTCTGGATTGCCGGTCCAGGGCTCTACCAATTGAGCTAAGCTAACACGCCTTCTCAGCGACTTCCAGGGTGCGTCATCCGAAGGGACAAACCAGCCACTCTCTCTCACTCATCCTCCTTTCACTCTTTCATTTTTGCTCACTCACACACACATTCATACGACGGGAACGACGCAGGCGGCAACTGATGAACATGAAAGAACCGATGTTCTGAAGCTGGAACAACATAGAGGGGACAAATACAAACAAAGCCTCAATTTGCCTAAGAAATTAACGATGAAAGATGAAAGTCACTGAAAAGGTTAGCCAGCTGTAGGACCAGTGATTTCCCCAGAAATTCACTGCTGGGGGGTGCCGAGCTTTCAACGTGGGGGGGGGGGGAAGCTTGGTGAAGGTTCCACTAAAGGAATTTTTCTTAGACACGGAAGGTTCGTGGCACAATGGTGACACCCCTGCACAGCTTTCCAGTTTTATTTGTACATGTCATTACGTTAGAACACAGTACATTAGAATACAGATTGATTATGAACGGCATTTCCACATTAAGATGCATAATCACACGACCGACAAAGAAAAAAGACTAGCACCTTGTCTCACGAAGCTCAATGAATACCTAGCACACAGATTGGACAAATGCATGGTACGATCATCTGCATGACTGTGGTCCTACAGCCCAAGTTTGACAGTACAGGATGTAATCCGCTGCGCCGGACTCTCTACCAGAACGTGTTGGTTGGTTGAACGAACCAACATCTTCTGGATTGCCGGTCCAGGGCTCTACCAATTGAGCTAAGCTAACACGCCTTCTCAGCGACTTCCAGGGTGCGTCATCTGAAGGGACAAACCAGCCACTCTCTCTCACTCATCCTCCTTTCACTCTTACATTTTTGCTCACTCACACACACATTCATACGACGGGAACGACGCAGGCGGCAACTGATGAACATGAAAGAACTGATGTTCTGAGGCTGGAACAACATAGAGGGGACAAATACAAACAAAGCCTGTGACTTTCATCTTTCATCGTTAATTTCTTAGGCAAATTGAGGCTTTGTATGTATTTGTCCCCTCTATGCTGTTCTAGCCTCAGAACATCAGTTCTTTCATGTTAATTTTATTCTTTCGTTATAGGTGACCGTCGGACTGTATCGACTGCAAGGACGTGAGTTACAAAATGAGGTTTTTGTACTCCTGTACTATTCTAGCATTCACGTTGGAACAATACCAGCGTGATATTCACTTCGGTTTCTTTACAGGTTGTTTCCTGTCCCAACGGCCACACATACGTGTGCAAAATTGCAGCTACTTCATACATCGAAGCGTCTCTGGTGCCACTAGCTTGGACAACTGTTCGTCGGTCATTTCGTTTGAGGAACTGTCGTGCAACGTGTTTTGTGTCCATGCAACGTGTGCTCCATATGTGTGTGTTGAGATTAGTGAACAGTGTATGGTTTCCATTCGGCGAACGATGATGTACTGGATGCAATTTAAAGGTATATGCACGCCAATAAAATTTGGTGTTTCAAGTTCGATGTCCTTGCATTTGCTTCCTTTTCCTTTTCTCTCTCTCTCTGTTTTTTATTTTTTTATTTTTTCTGAAACCTGGAGGTCATTTTTCTGTTAGGGAACTCGAGAGGCATATGAGAGGCTATTGCGCCGCTAGATGGCGCCGAGTACAGACGCATGTGCTGTATGCTCCTCTTCTTTCTATGGTCGTCAGCAAAAGCTTACATGTTCCGGACCATGTGGGAAACGATTTCATTGCAAGTGTATTAACGTCACACATTCGGACTATGATTTGCTTTGGAAGAACGACGTCTGTTTGTACAAATGCACTCGATGTACAAAACGTGCCTCCAACGAACAATCTACAGCTTCAGCTCCGAACACACATGCTGCTACGCCCCTTGATTCTTCCACTGTATCTCCCAGTTCTACGCCTCCGAAGGATAATGCAGCTAACTCGGAACATACGAACTCCTTGCCTGAGCAAAAAGGTATTGTTACTATATCTGACGAATGCGTTACTTCGCTGGTTGGGAAAATTGACTCTCTTATAAACGAGGTTTCGGAACTGAAAGCAAGAAGTCTAAACTACTAAATGCGTTTCAGTATCTTCAAAAGGATAGCCAGTTTCTTCGTATTGAACTGGCCAAAATGAAGGCAGAAATTATGGGCGGCTTTGAAAGCCTCCAGCAGCCTCGAGCAGCGTGTCTTGAAAATTCGATGGGTACCTATTCTACCGTGCTACGAAAGAAAAAGACCGCACCTCCCTCGTCGGGCCCAACAGTTCGAGGCACATTCCCTTGCGACGCTCATGTAGAGGATACCTCCGTTTCGGAACTGGGATGGCATCCTTGTGCTCGGTAACGCCTCTGTGAAACAGACGCGTGGATCCACCAATTCTGGAGACCATCCCTCTGCTCCAGGTGTACAGCGAACTCCTGTTTCTACTACTGTGTCTCGCGACAGTGCACTGTCTTCCGTGGTGCACAACACGGATGACGACGGATTCACTATTGTGCAGCCCAAGCAAGCAATGGCCGATGGCCGACGGTTGGCAAAAGGTCGGATGACAGTTGGCCAACGACTCTTTCGGCCATCCAATGTTGGCGCAGCGTTGCATAGTGATAGGCAGAGCGAGGATTGGAACGCCGTCGGCCAGGGTACAGATCCGTATCAAGAAACGAGCTCGTTGACCAAGCACTTGCCAAAGCTTTGATCAATCTCGCCTGGGGGAGAGGGAAACGTAGAATGCTCTAGCGCTGCATAAGTTCGACTTTCGATGGACCAAGGGGGGGGGGGGATATGTTTAATGCAAAGTAAGAAGAAGGAAAGGGAAAGGTTGGACCAAGGGAATTTCTCAAAACTAAAGCAGTAAGAAATAGAAGCATTACCTTCATGGCGAGTTAATACGACAAGCAATTAATTATTTCAGTGTCGTTTGTGTACGCGCCAAATTAAACTTAGACACGCCTCACCCCTCACACACGCGAACAGGTCTCTCGAATTTGCGGAAGCTCGCGAGACAAGTTATGTATGGTATCTGTTTTTGCTCAGGAAACGTTGTGGGAAATACGAGCAACAAACAAATAATGGTATATCGTTACCTTACGCCGCGAGACAATTGAGTCTGAAAATGAGGGACGCCGCAGGAATGCTTTGGTCTGTATCTTGGCAGAAGCTTGGCACAACGTAGGCTGGCCAATGCTTGGCAAATCGTTGGCCAAGGTACAGATCCGTATCAAGAAACAAGCTTGTTGGCCGATGATGTACCAAGCAAGGCCAGGTAGGCCAGCCTAACTATAGCCTAGCTTGGCCCAACCTTTAGTTGTTGCTTGGGAACCGCAAAAGGCGGCCGCCAGTGACCCTGGATACAGCTAAATCTTCGGCGCTAAGGATCGCCCCTCTCCCAGCAAACCAGCAAAGGAAAAGGCACTTTTTTTCTCCAGGCTTGACGCAAGTACTACTGTCGACGAAGTCTCCAACTCAGTGAGTGATGTTCTGCAGAGTTCGCCATTCCCCTGCATTAAGCTGCAAACTCGTCGGGATTCATATTGTTCTTTTTGCATAGTAACAGACAGTGCTAAGTTCCACCTCATTAACAATCAAGAAGTGTGGCCAGAAGGATGTTTGTTCCGCCCATTTCGCGGTAAAATTCCTGACACCGAAAATCGAGTCACTGTCGCTGCTGACAATCGTAGTGAGCAAAACGCATGACAGGAGACACAACTTTTTCTGTGTTTTACCAAAACGTGCGTGGTCTCCGCACAAAATCAACTGAATTTTTATCAAACGTCTCGTTAAACAATTACGATGTAATTTGTCTTACGGAGACTTGGCTGAATCCGGGTTTTAAGTCTAGAGAATATTTCCCATCAAGTTATAACGTTTTTCGGCAGGATCGTCACCCTAGCAGCAAAATGTACTGAAAGTCGAGTGCAATAGGGGTGGCCGGGTAGGTGGAAGTCCTTGAACAGACTCGTGAAACTCACTGATAAGACACATACCGTCCACCCCTATTGCACTCGACTTTCAGTGCATTGTGCTGCTTGGGCAGTTTCATCTTATGGACGCAAATTTTGGGGGCGGTGTTCTTATTGCTGTTAAGAAAACTAACTCTGGTTTTCGTCGTAACGACCTTGAAGTTTGTAAAGAAAGCGTGTGGGTTGAAATCTGTACAAGAGATAAACCAAATCTGATAGTAGGTTGTTGCTACTTTGCACCAAATGTAAATAGCCATGATTTTGCCTGTCAACTGGAGGATCTGAGCAAATGCCTAGACACCTTTAAATATCGTGTGTTGTGCCTCGGGGATTTTAACGTACCCAACATTGACTGACTGCTTCACGTCGTGTCTCACTTTCTGACGATAGATCTGCGTCCAAGGCGGACTCTGTTCTTTTTCTGATGTCTTTCCTGTCTTTAAGACAGCTGAATACATTCCAAAATGATGCAGGACACGTATTAGATCTGGCCGTCACAAACTGCGACGTAGAAAGTATCGAAACTGTCAGAAAACTTTTAGTGAGGGAGGACGTGTGGCATGTTCCTTTTTTGTTATCCTTGTGCCTTACTTCAACGCCGTATAATAGATTTGATAAAATCACTTACAAGTTCGCCAAAGGCGATTACCTTGGCATGTATCGATATTTTGAATGTTTGGACTAGTCTGCAGTTCTTGAAGCATCCGATGCAGACATTGCTGTCGAATTGTTCACCTCTGCTGTCAAAAAAGGTATTGATGTCTATGTCCCTAAGAGTTGTGCGAAGAAACAAAATTATCCCTTTTGGTTTTCTGCCGAACTTCGGCGTGCGCTACGTAAAAAGCTGAAGTTCCATCGTCGTTTCAGAGCATTATGAGATGTTGATTCGTACTCAATATACAGCGCACATAGAAAACAAGCGAAGGCTTTGTATCGTCGTGATAAAATGCGTTACCTTGATTCTGTTCAAAATAACTTATTTCGTAACCCGCGAGAGTTTTGGCGCTATACGAAGGAACTAGGTTCCAACCGCGAAAGTATCACATATGTTAATGATCCTTCAGGAAATAGGAGGGATTTGCATCCTGACATTTCCAACGCTTCTGCGGATCATTTTTCTTCGGTTTACGCCTCACAAGAGGCAAGTTACCCATGCACACCTATTTCAATAACTGATGATTACCTTCATGTACCTTTCATTGGTTCTTCTGAAGTGCTGACTGCAATCCAACGGCCAACAACGGCGAGCCTATCCTGCCATCACCCCCCCCCCCCCCAGATGTTTCAGTCGAAAATGTCCTTAGCCTTCGACAGTATACCTTCTTTCATTATCAAGGGCTGTGCTGTGCTTTTTGTGGTTCCCCTGACATATGTCTTTAACTTATCGTTATCGACATGCCGATTCCCTAAACTTTGGAAGAATGCCATTGTTATTCCTGTATATAAGTCTGGGAACAAATGTGATGTTAAAAACTACCGTCCGGTATCACTGTTATCTGCATTTGCCAAGGTTTTCGAAATCACTCTGTGTAACCGCCTCACGCATTATTTTAAACGCAAAATCGTACCGCATCAACATGGTTTTACCAGAGGCAGGTCCACTGAATCTAACTTGGTTTGCTTTTTGAATTATGTATGTCCTGTATTTGAGGAACGCGGTCAGGATGACTGTGTCTATTTTGATTGTTCAAATGCCTTCGATCTAGTTTTGCACCATGCCCTTGTGTCAAAGTTAAATTGTTGTGGTGTTAGTGATCCTCTCTGTTCATTTTTCTTAGACTATCTTACACATAGAAATAACTTCGTACGTGTGTCTGGCTGTTTGTCGCAACCATATTACGCTGTACATCGGGTTCCCCAGGGCTCAATACTCGGGCCTCTTTTGTTTAACGTATTTATTAACGACTTATGTTCTAACTTAAATTTTGCGAAGATACTGCTGTACGCTGATGATATTAAGCTTTACATGCCTATAACTTCGATAAATGATTGACTTATTCTTCAAACTGAAATTAACAAGGTAAAATTATGGTGTGAACAACACGGAGTAATTTTAAACGCATCGAAAACATGTGTAACGTCTTTTACCAGGAAACGTTCTTCCGTTGATTTCTTGTATATGCTGGGGGATACCCCTTTGAAGAGATCACTTGTAACTCGCGACCTGGGTGTTTTCGTAGACAGTAAGTTGAAATTTGTAGAACACGTTAACTATATTATTATCACATCTTACTCTGTGCTGGGATTCATTTCAAGGGTCACGCGTGGATTCAGCGATCCTCATTGTCTCATCAGATTATATCGTTCTTTAGTCTTGCCAAAGCTAGAGTACTGCTCTGTTGTATGGAATTGTATTGGAAATGTTTTGGCATCGACCATAGAAAATGTACAACGCCGATTTATCAGAATTTACTTTGGTAGATACCTCGGAATACGATATTTTTATGAGTATAACAGAATACTGAGTCATTGCAATTTAGAAACGTTGGTTGCGAGACGCAAAAGTCGAGACATTATATTTTTGTGCAAATGCGTTCATGCCATTTTCGATAGCCAGTGTTTGATCGAGTCAATTAGATTTCATGCACCAATGAGAACTTTCCGCCAGTGTCGCGTTTTTAATGTTCCGAGATTGAGCTCACTAAGTCCTCTGGCCCGTGTGCAGCGTCTTTATAATAATGAAATTTGTGACATTGACGTTTTTGATTGTACAATATTTTACTAATTCATGTTCCACTGTTTTGTACTAACCATTGTACCATATTAGAAGGCCATCGCGCTGTTTATGGACAAGCTAATAAAACTATAAAACTATAATAATAATAATAATCTTCCTCGCGTATTAGTGGGTACAAGCAACCCTTCGATACGTCCAGTACACCGTGCACTCCTGGCATCAGCAGGGATGTCATAGCAGTTGTTTCAGGGGGCACATATCACTTGCAGCTTTCGCAGGCACCACAGGCTGTTGAAGTCATCTGGCGCATTTTTTGAAAAATGTGCCAGTTGATCAGACGCACCTATCCGTCACTGGGTTTAGAGTGCAGTTGCAACTCTGGCGTAAAGGGTGGGTTTGCTTCCCGAGATCTTTCACAGTCAACACATTTGTGTTCACTTAATGTTGTATGTAGGCTATGTGACTGTTTTTGGTAAAAGGTAGAATGGGCATAAGAAATTTCTATTTGTACTTTTCACGGAAATGGCCTATCTACGACAACCGCTCCTGTGTTCTACTCGCTATATTATAACAAAGCTGTTAAAATTGTGAAGAGTGCACAAATGGGCACGGATCCCCGCTGAGTGACACACACGAGAGACTGAAGTGCAAAGACAAACATCATTTAATCTACTCTAAATCCTAGTTACACGACGGTGGCCGCGACAGAAGAACAAGGTTTCGGCTTACAGTCTCGCGGGGTGCGGTGATCTCCTTTTCTTTCATCGGCGGAGTTCTTGCTTCTTCGGGCATCGGCGAATTCTCCTTTGTTGATCGGCAGGCTTGAGCTATCACTACTATGCGGGCAAGTCGGCGGCCACTTCCACGGAACGCATCTCCACGGCGAGCCAACGCTCGGAATCTCGGGGACGGCTCCAGAACTTCAGTGGCAGCCCTCACACAAACATAGCAACTCGACCAGCAGAGATCACGTGGTGCTCTTCCTTTCCCTTTTTCCCGTGGACGCTTTTAAGGATTTTCCAAGGTTTCGGCCTTGCTCGTGACCTAGAATGGCCAGTCGCTAGAGGCATTCTTTTGTATTGTGAAGACACCTGGGCAAGGACGCTCCCGTTATGTTCGTCGTGTAAGTTACCAGACGTGAAATCAAGTGCGATATTGGCAGCCAACGTGCACTTCACAAAATAAAGCGAACTATTTGTTCCACTACTCAAGTTGAAAGCCGGTCGGCGGTCCCACCTGCGTGGCTAAAAAGCAGGCCGAGCGTCTCCGGTATTCGAATTTTGTCGGCCCCCCATTGGAAATACGCGTAACGAAGTTCGCGAAGTTCGCGTACACAAAGTGGCGTGTGCAAAGCGGCCTCATTGGGCAATTCAGGTAACGTGACCCTCGCCTGGCTCCAAAGGAGCTACAGCTCACCTCCTATCCCCACGTCACTTGCCCCACGCTCCTCTCTTCTGCCGAAGAGCCGTTGGGGCGCCTCCTTTTCTTCTTTCCTCCATGACGTTACCATTATTATTCTGCAAACAGACACACGCACGTTTCCAAAGAGACGAGGATGGTGGTTGGTGGTCTCGTTACTGTACTCGACCACGCAACGTCACGACTATAGCATGGGGATAGTGCATCATGGTGGGCCGATTTCGCAGAGGACGGTGCCGACATTTATCCCAAAGCGCATCAGGGTAACCCAAGGAAAACACCAGACAGCACATTCGGCGCCCGGATTCGAACTCGGTTCGCCTCCTAATCATGTCCCTGAGACAACCTCCTGGGGAAATCAAGGTTTACATGTCTTGAGGAGGTCGTATCACGGACAAAAAAAGAAAAAGAGACCTACAGAGAGAGAGAGAGCGTAACGCGCATATATGTGCCCCTGGGGAATTTTCACTTCCGATTGTCTACTGAATGTCTCAATGCAAACGCAGTAAGAAATACAGACATTATATTGATGGTGAGTTACTGCACCCAGCACTTCCTGGGTTCAATGTTGTTTGTGTCCTTAGTCGAAACAAACTTCCTACCCCCCCCCCCATTTTGTTTCATAGGTGAGCAGGGCTCTCGAATGTGCAGAAGCTCGCAAGCCAAGCAATGTATAACGTAGTATTCTTTTTCTCTTTGGTAGGCAATGTCACTGTTTTTCTAAAAGTTCTTCTTGTCCTAAGAGCTTTAATATTTCTTTCTTTTTTGTGTGTGTTTTTCATACACGACACCTGTGGGAAATACTGGATACGAAAAAAGGGGGAGCGTATGAAAAATGAAAATAAAAAACGATGAAAAATGTGCGTAAAATGCGTATGAAAAAATGAAAAAACGCTGATATAATAACAAAGTATGCCTACCACATACACGCGACATCTTATATTGCTTGTAGTGCCCATGCCAGTAATGAACGGACTGACGTGGCCAATTGGACATCCGCTGTACCAGGGAGGGATCTCCAGCGGATGTCTAGGAGGCTTTCTTCTATCCAGACTAAAAAATCTGACGCTAGATAGTTAAAAACATGCACATACACAAGATGTCGAGAGGACGTTTTGAATTATTCTCAAGATGTTCCCAAGACATCAGCATCAGGCAATAAGCATCCAAGGGAGATCTATTGTGAAGATATCAAATGTGCAGTGTCAGATATTGTCTGGATGTCTACAGGATATAACATGGTTGTATGGGATACTGGCTTGTGCATCCGTTACAAAGCTGCCATGCGAGCATAGGGATCTCTGCTAGCAGCCCCTAAGAAAGTCAAAGAGAACAGAAATGAGTCATCACTACTTTTTCCCCGTATAAGTGGGCATTCGGACTAAGTCGTCGTGACGCATTGCCGCGCCACTTGAGATTCAGAAACCGAAACTGTCATGCCGTAATATGGCTGTGGAAGTATTTGTATGTAACGTCTACAAACAGCCGCTACAACAATCAGTACCGTAGAACGAAAAATTATGCGGACAACGGCTCCCATGCGGCAATTAAGTTTGCCATCTTCAAAAAATACTTTTGTCGCATTTCAATTGCTATAAATATAAATTTCTGAATTGAACTCTGAAATTTGCCTAGTCAACATAGCGTTTTTCTTTTTTCTTTTTTTACAGAATTATGAAGCCTTTGTGCGAACTTAGTCAGACACACCGGAAGCTGAAATCACTAATGCTACAGCGAGTGAAAAAAAAAAAAAAAAACGTGAAAATCGGCTTTTTCTGTCGCGCGCATGTCAACGGCGCACCAAATCGACTGCAAAGATGCGATGAGAGGAGGACATGCCCCTGCCCAGATGATAGACAGAACACTGCAAAAAACAAGAGGAAAGGAAAAGGAATGCAATTCAATGGAAACTGCAATTGAAATTCGATAGAAGTATTTTTGAAGATGGCAAACTTAATTGCCGCACGGGTGCCGTTGACCGCACGTTCGTGAATCACCCTGTATGTGTGTGAATGGGAGCACATCAGCGTAGTTTGCTTCCTTTCGTCACTTGAAATCTTGCTGCTACCTGCTACCTGTATGGGCTCTATACTGCCCAGTTTGAGCCAATATTGGGAAAACCCTGGCAATATGCGCCCCATATTGCCCGTGTACACCCCATATTGACTGAAAATACAGACGGGACGTATCCGCGTTCCACAAATGCCCAAGCAGCGGCAAGATTGGACGTTGAAGCGTGTCAAATGCCCAATTCAATACGTCGTTACATCCAACAACTTCCCGCAGGTAACACACATTCTCCGAAACAGTCAACATACGTGGCAATCCCATTGTAACATTCACTAGAACTCGACAACTCAACTTTCCACTTTCTGGAAGCAGCCGCCATCTTGCTTCGCGATGCCAATGCCAATCAGTCGAACCGACTGAGAGCGAGCGTGGTCGTCTCAGCGAAATCACGCGTCCTACAACTAAAGCGCATGAGCGACAGTCGGATCGGACGTTTCATACCGGCTCAAATGTCGCTGGTGCCTGTAATGATAACGGAGTTGCGGCAAGTCGAGTAAAAAACGCAATGTTTAATAGAAGGGAATGGCTCTTCAGTAAAGTTAGGTGCTCTCAAGTTATTGCAAGCACTGTACTCTCGGAGCCGGTTGGAAATTTTTGGTTCATAGTGTGTTGAGATGCCCATGAAGGCTCTTGAGGGATGTTTGGCAGTTCTGTGGGACTACCTGTGTCTTTAGCAAGACGGGCGTAGCACCTGTTCTTCGTTTTTGAGGCAATGCAGTGTAGTTTTTGTAATTGTGTGCAACCTGGATCAATGAGAGCTGCCGAAAATGAAAAAAAGCAAAAAGAAGAAAGAAGTAATGTCAGTGGTGGATATTAAACCGGGTAATGCTCTATTATTACACGTACTCCCCGTTGGCGTTACCACAGAAATATTGGTAGTAGTGGCGCAAAATGGGCTTGCCAATATGTGCAGCCCATATTGGTTCAATATGGAGCCTGGTTGGACTTCCCATATTGGTCCAATATTAGCAACCTTGGCGTTCAATATTGGACCAATATGGGCGTGCTGCTTGGGCTGCTTCCTTTCAAAGATGAGTACTGTAAGCGGTTCTTGCAAAGTATATTTCCTGTCTCCCTTTAGACAGAAGCGCGCGTCTCGTCTGCTTCTAATCCCGCAAACATTTTGCGACTTCTCCGATAGGGGTGTACGAAGCTCCGCCCCGCACGACGCCTATATATGAACCTACAAGTAATTTTATGCGATCAGCTTACCGACGTTCCGTTTCCGTGAAACGCGTAGCACAGCCTGACAACCATGCAGTAAACGTCCATGCCCTGTAAAAAGTTGTAAGATCAATGATACTATTTTTTAAATCCAGTTATCTTCTCTCGCCGTCATACAAAAATATACGCAAGAGTGAGAGGAGAAATGTAAGAAGGAAAGGAACACAAAAACGTAAATTCTGCAAATTCCACGGAGAAAGCGTTGTTCTTCAGTTTTAGATGATGATGATGGCAGAAGGACACGTTTAAGACTATGGACCTTCCTGCATATATGCAGGGTGTCCCAGCTAAATGCGAACATATTTTTAAAAATATTATTAATAGTTTTTCCGAGGTGAAATCAATTGCATTATAGCATAGACAATAGATTATAGCATATAGAATAACAATAGAGTTATAGAATATAGATTACAGCATAGGCTGAAGGGCAATCCGTAGGAGGGCATTAGCAAACTCCTAAGGCAATGTCCTAAAGCGACTCTGACCAGAAGTTCGACAAGTATTTCGTTTGCATCCATCACGAAGGTATGATATGCCTCCAAGCCACACGCGAAATATTTTGTTGCGGCAAAGTGCCAAACAGGGAGCTGAAAACCTGCTTGGCTTTTCCTCCTCCACTCGCGCAATCGGCACCTGAATCTAGCTCCTGTGTAGTGAATAACCGCCAATTTCCGTGTGCGTGACAAAAGCATGAGGTTCATATTTTATTGGGCGCCCGGACCTGAAGTTCTGTTGTTAAGTGAGTTTGTGAGAGCGGCGGCATCCGGAAAGCGATCTTCAAAATGGACGTCGAAGCAAGAAACGCGGAGTCTTCGAGCTTGGAACTTTCTTCTGACCTTTCTGGCGATCGAGAAGGAAATTCAGTGTGCTGAACAGTTCGGGAGCCTTGCATTCGAAACGTCGGCCATGCCGCGAATGCGAGCCGAAGTCAAAGCTCTACGAACATCGGTCACCGATGAAGCAAAAAGGGTCAGTCGCCTGTCTTTAACAGACAGGTAAGCGATGAGCTTTTTAACGCACGCTGTCATCGAACATGTAAACGTTCTCTGAAATGTCGTGTCCTCATATTTAATGTGCGCTTGCTGTTTAAGGTGCCGGTGCGGCTGGTGTGTCATAATGCCGAAGGAGATAGAGTGCTTGTGCTGCAAGGAGCTCGAAAGCACTGCTGAATGACTGCAGTATGCAACCCACGAAGATCTCCAACTTCTATGCCTCAATACGACTGTCCTGAAGGTGGCATATTTTGAACTCCGTGGACAGCGCGAACCTATGAGCGACCATATTCACAAGTAAGTCACATGTGTCCTTGTCGAACAATGTTAAAATTTGGGCGCTCAAAATTGGTTTTGTCCTGCATTAAAGTCGCTAAAACCTCCAGTACAGGGCGCAGCACATAAAAAGACTACACAATGCACAACTCTGAACTGGAGAAAAGCAATATAGGCAACCGTGTAATTGAGCCACCTTTGCCCTCTGCTTATCACCTGCTATCACCCTCTGCTTAGATTTTTATCGTAGCTTGCTTTCGATTCAGTGAAAAGTAAAACAGTGTATGGTTTCTAAAAGAATACAGCGTGTGTAGTAATATACAGGGTGTGTGCAGATAAACTGCTGTGTCTCTCCTGTACATGTGGGAGTGCCACGACATACACCCTGTATTGTGAACGGTCACCTATTTGCCTAAACTATATTTTATGTACATCTGTGTAGACGATACAGATACACTGCGTAGCGCCAGTTTGCAAGGTGAGTTTGGCACGAGCTTGCGAAAAACAAGAGCATGGTCATCCCAGCCTGTGCAGTAAACAGGATCTGGCACGACTTCCCCACAGAAACTGCCGTGGGCTTCAAGTGCCCAACATCATCACTGGAGGTACCTCTTCGCGCAGCTCGTCTATCGCATTTAAAATAATTCACCATCTGTATTTATGATGGTTTATAATATGTTGTGTTGAAGACTAGTCCTGTTTAACGGATGAGCACTCCTTTCGTGACATAGTGTACCGTTGCCACAATGAACAATTTCTTTGGCAAGACTGATGAACGAACAAAAAGCAGAGTCTGTCCTTCAAATATGTATGTTCCTTGTAACTTCTGTATTCGTTAAGTGACCCATGTTGATGCCCCCCCCCCCCCCTCATGTAATGCCCGCAAGGGTCTTAGAGGTATACTCGTGAATTAATAAATATCAAAACCAGAAAAAGATGTAACATCTATTGCAAATCCTATCCTCTCTTTGTGCGAATGATACATATACATTATCAGAAGGTATGTCGTCACACTTTGCCTCATTGTGCCTAAAGCCTAATTCTACCTCTTACATCATCTCCACATCCTCAATCTCCAACGCTGTAGAAGGCTAAAGTAATCAGGTACTACATAAAAAAGGGGGCGGAAATTTATAGCTGACACATCTAAAATTCAAAGAAACCCCGGTGCTTTCATGGGGCCACTCATGGCTCTGTCCTCGATCAGGTCCCCGTAGAAAACAGCTTTTCTGAGCCTCAGTGATTGATTCCCTTGATTACCCTGACTGTGAGGCACAACTCATCGGCTTGGTAGCAAGTGGCCTTGCCTCTGATAGTGCGGTTTGGAATAAAGGTAGCAAGGAACATCTCTCTACGCTCTTAAGGACGTCAACATAACCTGCCAAGGCACAGCTATTCATATTGCTTTCAGTAAGTACAACACTGCTCATACAAGTTGCGACCAATCATGTTGGGAAAGCATGCTGAAGTTACCTCAGGCTGTGCATCCAGAACTGGGAGTCAGGTTCATAGAGAGCACCTTATGAGAGCGACGCGACAGTGCCCAGTGAAGACACTCCAGGAATTTTGTGCAGGTTTGGGGGTCACCCCGTTTAACAGTTTTGATGGAAAGCAGGGTGCATGAAACACTGACCTCTGGTGTATGAAATCTTGTTATTTATAGCCGGGTACCCACGTTCTAGTAATCTGGAAAAGCCTTAGCTCTCTTGCAGGAAATTGCTAATGAATCTGAGTGTATTTTGTGGAAACAGGTTGTAACTGCCTCTCTATCAATCCATCTTAGATGCCCGAGCAAAAGCAAATATGTAATGATGCACACAATATTTAATGCTATCACATTAATTGCTTTGAATGTTCTCAGTCTCCTGTAATGGAGCTACTTCGTGCATACGCTGTGTCAGATCAGATTGGCTTTATTTTTGCAATTGGCCCTTCAGTGATTCATGTGACTGCAAGAATGGTATCCCCTAAACAACAGGCAATTAGAATTATTTCCACAATGTAATCAGCTTTCTAAAACAAAAACTTTATTTGAAAATATATTCCAAAAGCCGTGTGACGACCCCATAACGTAACATCCTTTACTGCAAACACCAGCTTAACACAACGAGTAAAAACAGAGCGTAAATATTTTGCCGCCTATCCAGGTGGCATCATCAGTACAGCAGAGGCCAAGGACGAGCACATCAGCCTACTTATCTAAGAGGGCGTCATACACACCCGATTGGATCACCGTTTGTATTACAGGCTGATGCATCACGCTTGATAAACCAGGACTCTAATCAGTCTCTAGGGCTCTATTGCTAGTCATGTGCAAAGGCTACCGCACCATCAAAAGTAAATACATGTCCATTGCGCCAACAATGGTAGACTAATTCAGTCGTCGTTCGAGCAGCATTAGTAGCAATGCCAACGTCCCTTGTGTGCTCTTTTAGTCTTGTTTCACGCCTTTTGTCTATCTCGCCAATGTAGGTTGCATCACAGTCTATGCACTTAAAGAGAGACTCCGGGGCAATCCGAAACTACTATAATGACTGTGTAAATAAGCTCGATACATTCTTCTGGAGTGATAAATAAAATTGGTTTGGCAGTCGGTGACTCGGTAGTTGCCAAAAGAGCTGCGAAGCTCAAAACGAAACCGAAACTTCTGAAGGTTTCCTCTCGTACCTCCTGTACCCTGCGTGACGTCACCGGCAGTCTCGTGCGGGCCACCGGCTGTTTTTCGGGCACGCACTTTGTAACTTCTTCGTGCCACATGGATGACCAGTCATCTGCTTCCTCGATGTCGTTCTAAAATATTCGCCAGCGTAAAAGCAAACATACAGAAAGCCGCACACGAGGAATACCGGTGAGGTGAAGCCCAGTGTTACTGGCCTGCTTTTCCGTGGAGGAGCGCCTAATCATTCAAAGGAAATATTCCTTTTCTAATTATCTCCGCCACTTGGGGATGAGAAATTGTATTCACTGAAATATCATATCATCATACGGTACGGATTGATGTCGCACTGTTATCTCAACAAGTTTTTGATGCGGAGTCTCCCTTTAACTTAATATGCACAGTCTTAATGCTTGATAGGCACAGTGCCTTCCAAATGGCGTATGAACCACCTTCGATGAAAGGATGCGCACCACTGATTTGACTCCTTTGATGTTGTTTTTGATTGTTCTCTGTTGTAGCGATGATGCCACCCAGATAGGCTACGAGACGTTTACTCTCTTTGTTATTAATCGTTGTGTTAAGCCGTTGCTTCCTGTAAAATATTTTATAATATGAACTTTGTTTGAAAGATGATTAGTGGCGAGCTTCACACCCTGGGCCACTACTTTGACAATTACTTGCAGTAATGTGGTGAAATGAGTAATGAGCCTCGTAAACAATTTACTTGGCAATATATTTATTCATGTGTCATAGGTTGAAGAACCGTGTTGTGTTACATAACGGAGGGGTGTGTAATTATAGAAGACAGATCACCAAAAGGCATTGCTTCACGTGTGGGGGATATGTGAAACCAATATAACACATACTTACATCTCAAGCTTTCTTGAAACAGGCAGACACGGACTGTCGGATTTGTCAGACACGATACAAAGCCAGTAAGCACAATGCTGAATGAATGTTTCATCTTTCGAAAGCAGAGGCGCAGCCACCACGACCCTTCGTCATCTCAATGCTTCTGACAATGCCCTCTCACATTGGAGGTGAAGGAAACACGTGTCTCCGAAGATGCGCAATGAACAAAATAAAGAAAAAAATTCCTTGACGAATTTTTTGCGGACGATCTATCGAACGGATTTTTGTTCTGAAAACGATTCCGGTATCAGCCGACGAAGGGGACCAGATGTTCTCATTGGGACAACTTCGTAGCTCTTATAATTAAAAAGTTTATTGTTGAAAGTTCATTAAGACATTGCCTTAGGAGTTTGCTAATGCCCTCCTAAGGAGTGCCCTTCAGCCTATGCTATAGTGCAATTGATTTCATCTCGCAAAGGTTATATATGTATTTTAAAATATATGTTCGCAATTAGCATGGATACCAAGTATATACTGCAATTCTCATCATCATATTTGTACCTTGCATCAGTTCAGCGTTAGGTAATGCCATAGAAAAATGGGGTGCAACTGTAAATAACGGCCTCATCGTACTTGATGGGATAGTCGGTCCGATCAATCTGCTGATTACGTGAAGGAAAACGCCGTTCAGTATCGTTTCTTTCGTCAGTGGAACTCAAAACTAAACGCACATGCATGGTGGACTCAACGAAGAAATACGGCTGCGCTGAGATGCGTTAGCGAATTTCGTCAACGAAGGGATATTTTTTCAGAACGCAGAAGTTGCCACCGCGTCACACGTTTCCTTTCCCTCTTCTTTGAGGTCATTCGGTTTGGTGTCAGTATGTTTGGTATGATACCCTTTTTTTTTGTTCCAAATAAGTGCCGCGAAGCAACTGTGGCTATGAGCGGCGTACGGATGTGGACATACGGGTGGCTAGTATGTGTCCTAGGCCGACTTGAGGGCGAACTGTGCCAACATTCGTCTGAAAAGTCCACGGAAAACCTCAGGCAGTACAGTCAGCGGTAGGATTCGAACCCACCACCTCCCAGACTTCAGCACGACCTTGGCTACCACCAACAAGTAGGACCCTATTTCTTATCATTCCCATGTGCATGCAACAGCAGAGCTTGCATTCAAAGACAATCAAAGAATATATCTAGTGGAATAACACAAGGTGTGCACAAGCCGCACTGTATCAGAGTAAACACCCATACATCCCCTTTATGATTGCAGCTGGTGAAAAAAATCTAGAACAGGATGCGGTCGTGCGTTACGGACTGATACATACTCAGTTCACCTCCAGCCTTCGACATCACACCGGAGAGCGGCGCGCGAGATATCACCTGCAAACAGTGTCGCACCTTGATCTTCCATCGAATAGGGAGAGAACGGAGAGGTGGATACGCATTAACCTGATATTAAAACGTTACATACAGAGTTCTGCGTTGCAAGCATGTAAAAGTTATCGCGCGAATGTTAGTGTGCACGAGAGGGACAAAGCGTGGTAGTTGGTACAAGTTGTTGTACAACTAAACAAGCGCAGAAAGTTGGGCTAGTTGGTGAGACAGCATACTGCAGATGTTGGGACGCGGAAGACAGGGACTGAAGGAAGCACACAACACAAGCGTCACTCGCAACTAATATGTATTGCAGGCAAAAGAATGCTTTTAAAACACAACCGGTAGGCGACACGTGCCGGGTTATAAGTCTCAAACCGTGCTGATAGACGCACGGCAGCCAGTAGATAGTAAGGACGTAATTAGGTACTTAGGAAGGCAAGTTCTTTATCAGAAAGTGTTAGAGATGGTTGACTGACACACTTGCCTTCCCCCGCCAAAAGTATGTGATGCGCTTCTATTATCTCCCGGGTAATTTGAGATCTGGCCCTCCCCAGGACAGTGGTACCCTGAAAATCCGGAACACAACCGCATCTATCGCAATGGTATGCCAGATTGCCCGAAGGCACATTTCTGAGGCTGCAGGGGTGCTCACGTAGTCTAGTATTTAGGCACCTGCCCGTCTGGCCAATGTAAACTCTATTACACGAGAGAGGGATTTTGTATATAACACCAGAAGAACAGGGCACGAATTGCTGGGAATGAGCAATATCACACACGACCCCACGTACAACATTTTTGACCATGCCACAGAGGCCACCAACCTTGTGAGGGGCCGAAAGGACCGTAGGGACGTGGTACCTATTGGTTACTTTCTTGATATTGTGGGAAAGTCGATGGACATATGGCAAAATGACCGGTCTACCAGGTGGCCTTTGCCTCACCGTATCCCCTTTTGACAGTACCGAAGCCATCAGTCTCTCAGCAATGCTCGTGATGATATGATCAGGATACCCCGCGTCAACTAACCGTAGGTACTGACCCTCTAAGGCTGCTCTAACTGTGTGGTTACATGAACGCTCGAGTGCTGATCGAATTGCGGCAGTTCCGATAGCCCTTTTGACCACTTTCGAGTGGGATGAATCATGTGGAAGGAGTGAAAGGATGGAAAGGTGTACGTGGGGTCCTGTGTGATATTGCTCATTCCCAGCAATTCGTGCCCTGTTTTTCTGGTGTTATATACAAAATCCCTCTCTCGTGTAATAGAGTTTACATTGGCCAGACGGGCAGGTGCCTAAATAATAGACTACGTGAGCACTCCTGCAGCCTCAGAAATGTGCCTTCGGGCAATCTGGCATACCATTGCGATAGATGTGGTTGTGTTCCGGATTTTCAGGGTACCACTGTCCTGGGGAGGGCCAGATCTCAAATTACCCGGGAGATAATAGAAGCGCATCACATACTTTTGGCGGGGGAAGGCAAGTGTGTCAGTCACCCATCTCTAACACTTTCTGATAAAGAACTTGCCTTCCTAACTACCTAATTACGTCCTTACTATCTACTGGCTGCCGTGCGTCTATCAGCACGGTTTGAGACTTATAACCCGGTACGTGTCGCCTACCGGTTGTGTTTTAAAAGCGTTCTTTTGCCTGCAATACATATTAGTTGCGAGTGACGCTTGTGTTGTGTGCTTCCTTCAGTCCCTGTCTTCCGCGTCCCAACATCTGCAGTATGTTGTACAACTACCCCGCTTTGTCCCTCTTCTGCATACTAACGTGCGCGCGTTGTTGCTACAAATTGTTGACGTATTTGGCATGTGATATGCGCTGTTATGACGCTCAAATTTTGTGTATAAATACTTCGTCATTGAAGAACCTTCACTTAGTTGAGGGTCTAATTGCG
This sequence comes from Ornithodoros turicata, assembly GCF_037126465.1. Lineage (NCBI taxonomy): Eukaryota > Metazoa > Arthropoda > Arachnida > Ixodida > Argasidae > Ornithodoros > Ornithodoros turicata. The sequence goes on along the minus strand of NC_088202.1, from coordinate 27,970,374 downwards.
GTTTGTCGCGTTTACATTTCTAACTTATCTTTGTCCTCGTCTTTTGCTATAGTTATGAACACGTTAGTATATTCAGTGTGGTGCGCTTCGCAACTTGAGGGATACATTTTGGCAAACTTTCTCTTTTTTCGCAACACGCCTAGTAGTATTATTGAGGAATAATACTAATATGAACACGGTGGAAAGTAATTGTTGTGAGGCTGGAACACACAAAGAGACAAGCACAACAAAAGCATTAATGCCTTAGAAAATAGTTGAACAAGTATAGGGTGAGCCAAGTCCAAGATGGCTGTACAACACTCGAAAGAATGACACTGAAGCTGTGTAGTTTAATCAAGATATGCGAGGTTCAGATTCCACCGCTGTCAGGCTTTTTTGACGACTGCCACATTTTTACATACAAATATGTTACATACACTCAATACGAATTTCGAAAAGCTTTCGAAAAGTCCCTTCCGAGGAATGGAGATTTGCGGAAATTCCATTCCTTTCCATTCCTCGGAATGAAAATTTATGGTCAGTTCTCACTCCTGGAATGGCTTTACAACCCAATTTCATGCCTTTAATTCCCCCAATAAAAGAAAAGGATAGGATCGGTAGCCATACTGGCAAGTCCAGTGTGCTAGAGGAGATTCAGGGCTGGGCAGTATTACAAATGTAAGACTTCACAGTCCTATCTCTTCTTAAAACCCTAGAATGAGGCTCGTGCCCCATTCCTCTTCCTCTTTATTCACCTGTCGGCACCTTACATAGGCCCCGGGGTGCTGGTTTCGTCCGTCCTGGGATGATATTTGCATATATTGCAGATTGGGGCTATGTGCATGTGACCATCAGGAGTGACATAACCAATGGTCTTAAGTATGCCTTGTTTCGATGCCGTTTGGGTAACAGTGTATGGGCCTTGTGGTGTAGTTCTCATCCCAGGTAAGCGCCTCTGTACTAGGATAAGATCGCCGAGTTTGATGTCCGGGATGCGATTGCTGTGACGACGGTCGAAGTGTAGCTGCATAGCTTGCCTGTACTTGCTGATCTGATCCAAGTTGTTGCGCTTCTCCGTTAGAATGATTGTATCACTGATGCCTAAATCCTGATCAGCATGGAGAATAGGTGAGCGGCCATGTAGAGCAAAGTAGGGAGAGCACCCTATAGCTTGGTTGTGGGAACGATTACGATGATGCGTTGCAGCTTCCAAACATGGTTTCCAACCACCGGGAAAATCAGGATACATGTGTATAAACTGCTTGATGTCGCGGATAGCCCGCTCAGCCATTCCGTTTGCCGCAGGATGGTAGGGAGCTGTGAACTTCAACTGGATATGTCGTTCTTGGGCCCATGTGGCTAGACGCTTGCTTGTGAACGCAGGTCCATTGTCACAGATGATGGTCTTAGTGTTTGTGAAGATATCCCGTTCCAGCATGGCAATTACGCTCATGGTATCTTCCCCCCCTGGCCGTGTGTTAATTACTCGAGTGTGTTCATCGATGGCAAGCAGAAATGATTGGGTTTTCCTGATGCCCTCAGACTTTTTACGTAATTCAGCAAAGTCGAGGTGTATGACTTCGAATGGTACTGATGAATGGTGAGGCAACGTCATGCGATCAGCTTTTTGACGAAACTTGAGTTTGTTTCTTTGACACAAGTCACACGAACGAACGTAGTTTCTGATGTCTTGCTTCATACGTGGCCATGTGAAACGTTGACATATCTTGCGATAAGTTGTTGAGATGCCGTCATGGCCACCAGACTCTGGGCTGTCATGGTAGAGGTAGAGAACTCTGTTTATCATGGTTGAAGGAACTTCGTACCTGCCTTCCTTGAGGATTATCGGCTGAGTGCCTTCCCATATTAGTGAATTGGAAAAAATTGCGGCGGTGAGATGCTCGAGCCCAAGGCGAGACATAGCATCAGCGTCTGTGAGGACCTTTCCTGGCTTGTAGTGGATCTTCATATCAAATTGTTGGAGCTCTGAGGACCATCTTGCAAGGCGTCCCTTGAGGTCGGCAGATGTGAGGATGTGTGTCACGGGTTGGTGATCTGTGAACAAGTTGAACGTCCTTCCATCAAGGAAGGTACGGAAGTACCTAACGGCTTTTACAACAGCGAGAAGTTCTTTCTCTGTTGTACTATAATTGAGTTCCGTGTCGTTGAAGGTGTATGAGTAGTACCCTATAGCTGTCATTTGTTGGGCGGCGGGTTTCATCGCGTCACGCTGGTATAATACAGCGCCCGTTCCAAAGTGGGAGGCATCGGTACGCAGCTCAAATGGTAACTTGAAATCTGGTAGTGTCAAGATGGGGTTGGAAGTGATTGCTGCAAGAATGTCTTGATAAGCAGCTTCGCATTGCGTAGTCCAGTGGAAGCGAACGTCCTTGCGAAGTAAAGCCGTTAGACTTCTTGTTCTTGCGGCGTAATCCTGGACAAACGCACGAAAGTGGCCAGCCAGTCCAAGGAACACACGCAGGGAGTGTACATCGTAAGGCTTCGTCATGTGCTTGATCTTCTCCACAGATTCCTCTTAAGTTGTTTTGGTCATGCCGTCAATTCGCCTGCCCAGGAAAACAACACAGCTGAACCAAACGCTCTTCTTAATGTTGATTTGGAGGTTGGCATTACTGAGTGCTTGTAGTACCATATGGAGATGATGGTAATGTTCCTCTGTTGATCTTCGAATAGACTAGAATATCGTCTATGTAGACATGTACGAACTTGCCAATAAATGGTTGGAGTACAGATGTCATCATTTTTCGGAACCACGCAGAGGAATTTTTCCACCCGAATGGTAGACGATTGTACCCGTATAAGTCAAAAGGTGTGACAAAGGCCGTGTACTTTTTTGTTTCCTCTGTTAAAGGGATTTGCCAAAATCCTTTGCAGAGATCGATGCAAGAAAAGGTTGTGCTCCCACCTGTTTGGTTGATAATATCATCCACATGGGGCATGGGAAACGGAAAAAGGTCGGTCTGACGGTTTAAGAGCCTATAGTCGGTGCACAACCGAAACGAGCCATCGGTTTTGGGGACAATAGTTATGGGTGAGGCAAATGATGATGTTGATGGACGAATTATGTCTGCGTCGAGCATAGCCTGGAGTTCTTGCTGCAGCCAGTTCTTTTTGTCAAGTGATAAGTTATAAGGTTTTCGCCGAATAGGTGTGGTGTCCCGGATTGTAAACGGAACCTCCAGCGCCGTGGTCGGTGAAGGGAATCCAGTGCCCGGTATCAACTCTGGGTAGAGGCTGTGTACGTCAAAGTCTCTGGGAACGGCAGCAGGAGCAGCGGAAATCTGTAGTGAAGCGTGAATACGGTCATCTGCAGTAGAGACTGTATCGTCCCAATAGATATTAAGTTTTAGGCGTTTAATATCTGGTCGTGAGAGTAGCACGTCATAGTCCACGTCAGAAATGACCAGAGCGTTTGTGGTGATAGTTTCGTTGGAAATCCGCAGGGATACCTTACTCCACTGACTGAATATCTTAGAAGTGCCATCGAATCCTTTGACACATACAGTTCTCCCTTCATACACGTCCTCTGGAGACAGAAGGCGAGTGTTGACGAAAGTGATTGAGGATCCACTGTCTATAAGGGCACGTGCAAGGATGTCGTTGACACGTACATCGATGTAAATGAGTTTCGTGGATACAAGGTAAACAGTTTCATATTGTGTCTTTGGGTGGAAACCAGCACCCTTTTTTACTCGTTTTTTTGTACTACATGGTCAGTGTAGTCTTCAGCTACAGCTGAGGTTTGTGTATTTGTTGGACGGCCTGGCCGCTTGTGCGGTCCATGAGGCGGAAAAATGCGTTGGCTTGAGGTTGCGTTGCTGGCGTTTCCTACAGCATCTGGACGTACTGTTGTGGCTGGTACTTCATGTGTGCTTCGACATACACCAGCGTCGCGTAGGCATTGCAACACTGCTTCGGGATCTCGTGGTCCGCGGATCTTTACGACTTGCTGAACATGAATGGGTAGTCCGTGTATTAGCAAAGCAACGACAGAGGAGCTGGGCAGCTGTGGCTCGGCAAGCTGGAGTAAGCCTAATTTTTCGAAATAGTAGTCAGTGTATGAACCAGTAACATACTTGAAGGTTATGGCGTCATCCCACTGAGCCACTTTATCCTCGCCGAATGAGAGGAGGAGGCTTTGTTTCCATGACTCCCAAGTTGCCTGGTAATGCTGAAGTAGGCGAGAGTCATACCACCTCCTGGCCGATCCGAGAAGGAAGGTTCGTAAATTGTCGATTTTTGTCCGATCTGTTAACCAATGGTTATGCTGGCACGCGTGTTCGTACAAAGGCATCCATGACCCCGCACCCCTACTACCGTCAAATTCCTCCGGCTTGAATAAGGCTGAGGGGCGAGATGAATCCTCCCGGACAGACATGGTGCGAATTAGGTCAACAAGGACTCGCTGTTGTTCAGCTAACTGATTCTGTTGGTGCTGAAACATGGATAACAACGTTGCCGTGTCTCCACTAGCTTGCGAAGCCGTCTGTCGCGTCTGTGAGTTCCGAGGAAACCGGACTAGCCGATCAAAGTCATCGAGCTTCATATTGACTTTAAAAGTGCCCTGAGTAGCAGGTGAAGAAATGTCGAGGTTTGCCTTTGAAGCCACATACTGAAGGAGGGCTTGGTGGTCGGGGTGAGAATCCAGGTTGAAGCTGTCCTCTCCGACGTCACAGTGTCGCACCTTCGGCCCTTCGGGCGTGGCTTCTAGGAGGAATTCAACCCACATTCGGTTGTCGGCTGCGCCAATGTAAGACTTCACAGTCCTATCTCTTCTTAAAACCCTCGAATGAGGCTCGTGCCCCATTCCTCTTCCTCTTTATTCACCTGTCGGCACCTTACAACAAATACATTGTATTATAATACCGTTACTGTAATACTTTAGAGTATTTGTATTACGTATTATAATACCCCTCTGATAAGTGTATTTGTATTACGTATTATAATACAAAAAATTCGAGTATTACTTGCATTGTATTACTTCAAAACTCGTAATACTTATGACATGTCCTGCCTGAGGTGATGGGTCTTACACGTGTATGCTTTCGGTACCATTCCAGTCCTACGAACACGACCTAGTTCTACCAACAGAGGATCACACTTCAACGTGCAACAAAAGGACGATTACAGGAGCTGGCTGACCCAAATTTCTGAGAAACTTCTCCACTCTGGGTGAACAACCCGGAGCCCTTAGAGGGTCATATCATAGAAAGGAGCCAGGGTCGGTGCGTCACAAAATAAGGCAGAAAAAAGGGGATTATAGACACACGCACCTGCGTCCCACGAGAGAATGGCCTGAGAGCTGTGCCGTGCGAAGTTGGAAGTCCTCAAGTACCTCGATGACAAGCGCGTAGACTTGTCCATGTTGGACGACTACTTCAACACTAATTTATGTTCGTCCGTGTCGGTTGAACGATTGTTTTCGTTTGTGAATCTGCTACTCAGACCAAATAAACGATCGTTAGAAGATGGCGTATTTGAAAAGATGTTTCTTCTTAAGTGCAGTCAACTGAAATAAACATGCGTTGACCGGACCGGTGGCTTCAGAAAGATGTCTGGGATTCCTTTTCTAATAACTGTCTGCCACGGCACAAAAGTATTACCAGTATTACTTGAGTAATACAGGGAAGTAATAGTATTATGTATTATAATACTTGAAAATAAAATGTATTATGTATTAGTATTATAATACCATTTTTTAGCAAGTATTATGTATTTGTATTATAATACAAATTTTGAGTATTTCTGCCCAGCCCTGAGGAGATTGACATTACCAAGCACGGGAAAAGCACAAAGACGAGGTTATTTCACTCTTGACCGTGTGCAGGTGCGGTGCAAAGGGTTCGAGGGCAGAAACCAACACGTTGAAACCAAAACTGCCACCCGCGCACCCAGACCATACCATTCCTATTCCTAAGACAGTTTCCGCCATTCCATTCCAATTCCCGGGCTATCTGGAATGATTCCGGAATCATTCCAACTCCGGAGTGGCAACTCCGCAACCCTGGTGCCTATCCCAACTGGAACAAAGAAGGCTTGCTCTATGCCTCGTCCCTCTCTTTCGCTATGTGGACATGTCACGTAGCGGTTCATCCACCAGCCGATCTCAAACGCAGCAGCCTCGGCTACGACTGACTGCTCATGTGGGTGAGCGGCACATTTCCAATGGGATGCCTTCTCTAGATGACGATGTCTGTGCACCCTAAGCTGCAACTTGTCGATCGGAAGCACATGAACATGTATATACGTTTTGAAACGAGATAATATGCGAAAGGGTCTTACCCGTGCCAATGCCTCATTGCTGACCGCATGCTTAATGCCAATCGTCTTCCCACATAGTGTTATAAACTTTGTCATGTAGGCAGCGCTTCTTGATGTCATGACCACGCCTTTAAAGAAATTGCAAAGAAGCATTTTCTTTGTTAGGTTACTTTTTATTTTCTTGGGGGTAGTGTCAGTAAACGAAAGTTGTGGTATATGCCCATGACCCTAATTATTTTCATTTCTTTTTTATTTATTTTATTCTTCTTTCATTTATTTGTCTTATTTCTTTGCGGAATAGCAAGCCGACGTCCCGTTTGGCTGACCTTTCCTCTTTTTTCCCCCCCATTTGGTCTAATAAATATACCCCCTCCCCCCCATTGTCCAGGTTAACTCGTGCGATGTAAAGCGCCTTCCTCTTTCATCAAGTTTGACATACAACGCGTTTGCTTGTGCAAAATTTAATTTGTTACAGGTGTGATAAATAATGTCTTGCAACATCTGCGAAAGAGCCGAACAATGTCAACAACGGATACATGGAAGACGAAACTGAGCAAGGTGATTGGCAAATTACGTACTGTTACGACGACAAGAACATATAAATGACTAGATAGATGACTAGCACATGGGACTATGCTACGTACTGCTATGCAATATACTGTTCCGTAGTACCTGTCGAATGTCCGATTCCTTCTTGGAAAACGTCCGCTATTAAGAGAAGGGTAAGGTGGGTCAAGATGAGACAAGGGGCAACATGCGACATTTTTTGTTCGACACCGCCTGTCAGAGACGCGTTGCTCCATGCGCTTGAAACTTTACTCATAGGTGGCTCTACATGCACGCTTTATTGCATGTTAGAATTGTCCGGATCGGTGTATGCGTTGAAGAGAAAAAATATCGGTTACTTCTTCCTGCAATGTAAAGACCCGCCAAGAAGGCGCGATTTTCTGCACTCTTTTTCTTATCATCCGTGCAACTCCAGCACCGTTTCGCAGGTTTATTCAGAGAGTGAAGTCCACATCCTATTTCTTTATTCATTCATATAGATATATGGAAAATATGGGCACTCTTGGTTATCTGGTGTTGAACAAAAACATTAATGCATCCAATGATATGCATGGGGCAGTATGCGGCAATTTAATGCAATTTAAATGTAATGTAATTTACAAACGGATAAGTAGACAATTAGGTGGCTTTATGCTTGTTCCTCAGTGATTACTTGTTTGCATATTACCTAGGATGTTCCAGCAAATTTTCCTGCTTTCTGGGATATTTCTGGCATAGCAGGAGCGCGCGCAAAAGTGAGCGACAAGCGACACATTAGACTAGCGGTGCCTTGCTTGCAAAGGACAGTGGAGCAGAACAGCCCGGTTCTGCGTAGTTTTGTTGCACATCATATCGGCTGTGGGCTCAACAAGGGGGTTTGTAGGAGGTTGTGTCAAGGGGGTTGTGTAGGGGCCCACGGGCTTTACTTTGTCTGTTTGGATTACAAAAACAAATTTGGGTAGTTCATTACCAGTGTGTGCCTCATCTTGCCTCACACGATGTCTCGTCTTCCCCGAGGGTTGGGGCAAGATGAGGCAATCTGCAGTTTTGAATTCCTCATTCTGTGTTTATTTTAGACCAGCTACGTCCGCTCTGCATTTACAGGTCGGAAGCTCCAGACACCTGAGTATGTGCCTATGGTTAGTTTTTTTTAACAAGAAAAATACAAATTTGATATTCAATTGCAAATTGCTGTCTCGTCCTGCTCCACCTAACCCTACAAGCATGTCATAAATCAAAGAACCTCGTCCTTCATCTTATCAGAAGAAAAAAAAAGTGACTCCACAATCATGCCAAATTAGCTGCTGTAGCATTAAACTAATCTTTAGCATGGTACTAACCTCGATAGCCTATTATAACCGAGTTATCAAACAGTTTGTCCAAAACACCGTTCCGGTTGCTACACACCTAGGTTTTTTGAAAGGAAGCTCGATATCTGAAAGGCTTACCTGCAGGGTTTCCACATGTCTGGAACCTTTTGCCGACATTTTGCTGCGTCAAGACAGCGATGTAGAGAACCACATGCCATATCGTTACCATAATCCGCGACTGTGCATAGGCCAACATGAAAACAGATGAATCTCTCGTTCTCGCTCCCAGGCGCGACAGACCAGTTACCATGTTTGAACAGCTGTGCGAGCATTGTACGATTTAGGTCGAACGTGCAGAAACGAAACGTTTTCCGCGTGCGTGAAATACACACAGACCAAGGTAACGCAAGTAACACGCAGTTAAAAGATGCGCGAAGCAGGCGACGTTCGTGTGAACCAGCGTCAGTGAACACCCCGTACGGCACGCGGTCCGTTTCACGTCGGCATTGCAACATAAACGCAGAGAAACATGTAAAAGTGTCGCAGTTCGCCTTATCGCAGTATGCCATTATTCGAGTATATTTAATGCAGTGGTATAGTGACAAAACTACTGTAGTTTCAAAAAGGAGACCAAATTGTGGCACAAGTTAGAGCTTTATAAATGTGCATAATTGAGTAATGGTTCAACAACATGGAAAGACTAAAAAAAAATGTCAGCAGGAGTAGAAACCAGGATTAGAAGCACTGGGAACACAATCCTGGTGCACAAGAAAGCTTCAAATCTTTCGGATAAGAAACGTCTTTCCCTCGGCTGCGGCCTCACGTCATCCACCGTACTATCGTTGTGAGGCGTGCGCCTCGTTCTTTCCTTCTTTTTGCGGTCCCATCTCCGCGCATCTCGCGTCTACACAAAACATTTGACCGGTCGCCTTGCTCGTGCGCTGTAGCAGGCGATTCTCGGCGGCCAATAAAAGTGCTCGGTTAACCTGTCATCACTATACATCACAAAGAGTTCAGAGAGTGCCCCGCCGCTTCGTGCATTCTTGTAAACTAAGTGTCTCGGGAAAATGCGCGCTTCCCAAAGGAAACGTTTTGCGTGACAGTTCCCGATGGTAATACCAGTGCCCTGAATGTGCAATAGAAGCCTACGTTGAAGAAAACTCACGCGACCTCCGGCGTCGGACCAATCAGTAGGAACTGACGCATCCTTTTTTGCTATTTAGTTGATGACATGTAATGACGCTAAGCATTAAGTTCGCAGGGCTTTTCGCGTCCCCCCTCCCCTCCCCACCCTTTATTTCGCTGTTTTGGTTCACCTCGGCTCGCGTGGTCGGCGAGCAGTAAGGGTCAACCATAAACAAGAAAACGTCGAAGCGTTGGCCGCTTTTGTCACGTAAGGTACTTTATCTTGTAGGATAGGCATTTACAAACCACAAATTGAGTCTGTACTGTTATCTGCACCAAAAACGGACATGGGCTGCACATTGTTTCTAAATTTTGCGTGACACGCTGAAGCAACTGTGCATTCACTGATATTTGGTACATCATTAGGAGCAAACAATAGATTTGACTGCAGCGACATTCATGGACACAGCATGGCAGAGAACTAGTCCGAATGCTGATCTAGCGCAGCTATAGGTTTTCTGCTGTACTCCTTTTTGTCCAGTTGCTCAATGGTAGTGAGTGCGAATCGTTTCCAACAGGGGCGGATCGAGGTTTTTCAGAGCCGATTGTGTCCAGTCCTGCACTTGGGGATAACAGAAACTGAGGGAGGACCGGAATATGTGGACGACCTCCGATCCGAGACTGCCTTACAACGTATACATTAGCGTATGGTGAACCGGATGACATGCAACGCGATTGAGATCAGCGAGTTCATGATTTATACATCCATATTCTACAGCATATCTGTGTAGATGTGCACACAGCTGCTTCAAATATCCTCGTCCCCATCATCCCCATATCATCGTCATCATGTATTTCTCACTCTCTCCCTGCTTCAAATAGCGTAAAATGAACAGTTACACGACCAAAGCACATATTCAGCACTTCTAGCAAGCAACCGTGATAGTTGATCACATGAGGGTTCGCTCGAAATGAGGAAATATCTTCTCATCACAAACAAATTTGAAAAAAAAAAAGAGAGTGACACTTGCACATACCTTAGGGCACCATATCATGGGCCATCTTTAACAATGCAGAAAGCAGTGTTGAAGCCTGACAATAAAATGTGCAGTGGCCAATTTTTGGGTGCAACACAGATGACTAGCTTAAAGTAAAGAGAAAATCTCTTGTTAAATGAGAGAACGCCCGCGGAACCGACCCCGCTAGAAGCCGCCATAGTTGACAGTCCGGTGGAAAAAAATTCAAAGTCGTGAACGCGATCGTTGGAAAGATATTGAATGCCAAAATCGCTATGCCTGAAAGTGCGTCGGACCTGCATTATTCTTCTGAATTTGTCTTTTCTCTCTCTCTCTCTCTCGGGAACAATAGCGACTACAGAAAAAATACTTGCTGTTCCATTCTCAATGTGAGTCCAGCTACAACATATATTTTCTCAATAAAAAACGCTGATGGCGTTCGGACCACCTTGCCTGAGTTTAGATGGAATCACGCAGCTTACGTGAATTATAATTTTTGTACACGTTGAGACGTCTTTTGTATCTACATATGCAGATGTCAAGATGGGGGAAAGAGATCGCAAGATGTGAAGAGAACAAACTAATACTTACGCAACAAAATGGCACATGCTGCGCTGAGACGTAGCTGTGTGAATTGCGAAAAGACGTTAAGTCAACTCCTAGACATGTTTCATCATCAAGAGGTGCACGACTCCATGTAAACATGTTGCACATATATCGATTCACGTCTCGTCGTTCGCTTGCTTTTCATTAAATATTGTGTGCCTTATTAACCGTCGGACATGTGTGACGCTTTCACGAACCAGCTTATAATAACCTGCCTGTTGCATAAAAACGCCAGTTGCAAGCAGATGGGTACGTACCTGTCGGAACAGCTTACATGTACCGTTACGCGTTTCAATACAATAATAATAATAAGTGTGTTCAATTTTAGCAACAGATAACAGCGCAAGGACCTGCCGAAGTCAACAAGAGATTGTGTGCATGGCCCACAAGCCGAGTGGGTGAGCAAGGTGGTCCGACTGTCACCCAGACAGTGGAACCAAACTTTATTAAATTATACATAACTAAAACTTAGCAATAAAGAGGTAGTTGAAACAATGAACAACAGAAACCTAGAATAGCCAAGCAATGCACCTTCAGGTAATAACTAGGGATGTGCCAACCGAATCCGCGGATCCTCGAATCCTAGGCAGGGATTCGAGATCCGAGAATCCGAATCCCAGTGCCCAAAACGACGAATCGAATCCTTCGAATCCACCAATCACGTTTGTTTGTTTATCTTTCAAACTGGCGCCACCGGAGTCCGCCGAAAGCTTCATTGGCCGGCAGGTGTTTTCTTGTTTGTTTGTTTACATTGCTCTGGATTGAAATAATTCAGGCAGGAACTATTACATTAGAAGTTTAAAGGCAACCTGGATTTGCTTTTGATTGTTGCTTAGTTTTATGGAAATAATTCAGACTCGAGAATTTATGCATTTCTTGTAATCGACGAACAACATGCTGAATAAATTACGTTTAAGAAGAACTATGTGGGTATATTATCTCCTGAAACTGAAGCATTATTTAATTTGTTTTTCATTAAACAAATGTATCATATTCTGCTTCAAAACATTTTTCACCAGAAGTTTTTTTTTTTTTCCTGGCTTCTTAAACTCTTTTTAAAGAAAGGATTCGAAAGATTCGAGATTCGTAAGATTCGTGGATTCGTAGAACCTTCCTTGGATTCGAATTCGGATTCGAAAATTTTTGGATTCGTCCCATCTCTAGTAACAACAATTAATAAATATATATTATTAGTGCCTAAGGACGGCCACATGGACTTCAGTATTGGCGCACATAGCATTTAGACATATTGTCAGTGACTGCAACATTCAACAAACAGCCAGCAATATCATGCGAGGAAAAGAAAAACACGACATAAACTATACCAAATAAAAATAGACAAGAGGTAATAGACAAGACCGATAGTTGTAGTTAGGACAAATACATGATTATATCTCTTCTTTAAGGACGCGTAGGAGGGAGAACAAATGTCACAGAACTTGCAAAGCAACATTTGGCAACGTATAGTAGTATCATGTGGACATAATTCATCTACATTAAGGCTTGGAATCCGGGGCTAGTTTTACAACCCCGGGATCTCAGGATTTTTTTCGACTAGTCCTCGGAACAAGATTCCGGTATTGATGTAAAACCTAAACAGAACTCATACACGACCTTCATGATTCATGTCTGCATCTTGTGTATGTGTGACTTCTCGGCGTTCTGTCACTGTGCGTTAATCAAAACACTCGTTTTTCATATGCGATACCTTTTATTAACAACAAAAACAGATAAATTGATGACGATGAATGGGAAATTCGCCACATGAGATGTGGCCCACTACCCGAAGCTACAGTTGACGGAATGAGACGTTTTAATGTTTATTTTGAGTTTCTTTTCTTTTCTTTTTTGTTCTGCAATAGCAAGCCGGCATCAACCTAGCTGACGTTTCCTCTTTTCTCTTTTCTTTCTATTAAACATATAGCCCCCCCCCGTAACACACACACACCGTTAAACACACCGTTAAACACCGTTAAACACACACACACATGAGACGTGACATGATAATGTGACGATGACCGACGCTCAAGTGAGTCGAGGTCAGTCAACGGAGTCGGCCTGGCAGTATTAGAGGTTCTTGGATTTAAAAAAAAAGGGGGGGGGGGCTGTTTTGTGTTCTCTTCAAACTATTGGCTTGTTGTTATTCGCAGTTGTCAGGCATGGCGCCAACCGACTTATTTCATACTGTCACCGAACACGAAACAAATATCTAAAACAAAACTAAACAACTGAAGTTTCATGGTTTGCTGAACACCGGGAAATGAATGCGCCCAGCTGTTTAATGTTGCAGAAAAAGCTGGCTTTTGAAGATATTTCCTTTTTCCTCTTTATTTGCACTGTTGTTTACGGCGTGTGCTCTAATATAAAGGCAGTTCGACGCCGCCGATACCCCTCAAACGATGAGTGATGCCGCGATATCCCCGCTAAGAATCCACTGTTTAAAATCCCACACGTTCAAAATCCCAGACTTCTAAATTACAGCTTTAACATGGAGAATGCGAAATGATAGTGTTGTATAATACATATTACTAACAAACCTCGCAGTACTGCGTGATTTTGAAATGGGCAGAAGTCATTATCGAGAATGAAGCCAGGTTTTTGGCGACCGTCAGGCCTAGCATGGCGGCCACGTTGGAGCAGCAGAAATGGTTAGGTTAGTTTTCAGAAGTTATGTTAGCTTAGATTTTTTTTCTTTCTTTTTTTTTACGGCTCATCACGCGGTTGGGGGCTACGCTACGCTAGCGCCGCTTGGGATTTTGAACATATGGAATTTTTAAAGGTGGGTTCTTAACAGTGTCATTTCGAGATACCCCGAAACGATTAAAGCAACGGACGGAGCTCCTGCGCGAGCGTCGCAGGAGTCAACAACAGAAGCCTGGTGACCGGCACTCCATAAGGAATGAAGTGGGACGCGTACGCTCTTTGACTGCTTGAGAGGCAGCTAAGGACGAAGAATTGCAATCCAAAATATGCGCAAAAATTAAATGACCCGTAGTGGTTACGCTGTTTTGACCTAAGAATACGTTTGCAGTATACTACACCGCAAGTCCCGGGACTATTTCGAAAAACATCTCAGGATGTCGGTACGTGAAAAAACAGCCGGGATCACGGGCTTTCGCGATATACGCGGTCCCAAAACTAATCTACACAAAATGATGGCTGGTTGCGAAACGCAGCTCGGGAAGGACGAAAGCTCATACGACTTAATAGGAAAGAAGAGCCAACATATGAATGTACACATTTATGAGTGAATAGTGAATAAAGCATCAGCAATATTACGTCGGGGAGACCGTTTCTGCACCGATTCGGGGTGCAGAGAAGATGAGGAGGCAGAGAAGAGAGTGGAGAGGGAAACGATGCTGTCCTCCTCTCCCGGGCGTCGTGAGCTTGCTGGCTTGCTGTATGCGGCGGATGATATGTGCCTGTAGCGCCCTCTGTGGACGCAATCATGATGACGACGACGCAATAAACGCGCCGGCCAGTTGTTACCTGGCAGGTGCACAGCACGGACCTATGTTCCTTATTATCTGCTAGGTATCCACATGCCGGCCCGCGAGTGCTATCACGATTCCTATCAACGTAACTACAAAGTTCGTATTTCCAAGTTGTTAAGAGGCAAGTAGTGGACATCAGAAACGAATACATGAAACCAAATTGCATTTCGTGTGCAACGTGTACTCGAGCGAGGAATTTAGCGCAGACGCTGGATGTGCGTTGCTGCCTAATAATAAATAGTGAGAAGAGCGGGCAACACCACTATTAATGGGAGGTGTGATAATACACGACTTCATACAGATGCCAGAGTAACTAAATTGCATTATATATGGAACCGTAAATGTAACGAAGTCGATAACCATCCCCAACAGCAGTGATGGGCAAAGTACCTCAAAATTGTACTTCAAGTAAAGTACAAAGTACCCAATTCCAAATGTACTTCAAGTAAAGTACAAAGTGCTAAGCAAAATACTTCAAGTACTCATCAAGTACTACATCAGTTTAATTTATCACTTTGCATTTCACTGTTTAGTATCTTTGTCTTCCTTTTTTTTTTTTTTTGCAAAACTTCAACGAGCATTCTTGACAAATGCTCTGAAACCATAATGTCCTAGGTTAAGTGCTAACCCGTGTATATGAACTTAATCAGATGTTATAACTTGCAGTTACATGTAGAGAGGTAATCAGCCAGCTGTGGTGCGATTATGCAAAATAGTATTGTACCCTGACTGATCCAAAGTCACCCACCTAGTGTGGTGTTCCGGTACTAATCTTAGGGTATAAGAGACTAGATAATGTCAGGGGGGAAAAGTACGAGCCAAGAGAGATTATACATTTCTGGGCATTCCTTTCTGCATTTTGGAATACAACATGTTTAAAAAAGAATACGAAGAAAATCAAAAAGGATGAAACACGATGTAAGCCTTCATTTTTATATGACTGTGATATGCAGTAATGTAATCCATGTGACCAATTAAAAAAACGTAAAATGTAAAAATGAAAGCATGTGTGTCTTTCACTGTGTTCATCGTGTAATGCAATCACACACTGTGATATAAATTGATTATTAATTGCCATTGAAGGAAACAATATAAAAAAGCATAGAACCTTGTATTGGCAGAACTGAAATGACAATTGACCAAGTCATTGTGCTGCCGGTTGCAGTATCGTAATATGTGCGTATCTTCGCATTCCATTCGTTTTACATAACCATAGAATCGTTGATACTTTTTCAACATTTCAAGCCTCTCAAACAATAGATTTGCTTCAACAAATATGCTCTTTAAACGCACAAAAATCCTTTTGGTAAAATGTCATACTGGGAATCCTGTGCTGCTTTCCACTAGAAGCGCTAAAATGACGGCAAGACGACGAAAACTCAGAGATTTATAGCCCCATCTGTGTGTTTTTGTCGTCTTCTTGTCATTTTAGCACATTTAGTAGGGTGCATGTTTGATACCCACTTATGATTTTTTGTCTGGAGTCCAAGTTTGGGTACTTGAGTACTTGATGGGAAAGTACTCAGAAAAAAAGTACTTTAAGTACAGTACAATGTATACGATTTGAAATGTACTTAAAGTAAAGTACAAGTATACACAAATGTACTTAAAGTACTACTTGAGTACTTGTAGGAAGGGAGTTGCCTCAGGACAGGAGCCGCCGATATTTCTAACAAAGACGGTTCTTTTTCTGGGCACCGTCCTCATCAATGGCAGGGCATTTAAAGGGTTAGGTGTGACATGTTAAAGGTTCATGCGAATTCGGGGTCAACAGCTCGGAGGGCTTTTGACTTTCTTTCCTCCGGGCTGTTGACCCACAATTCGCATGAACCTTTAACACGTCGCACCTAACCATTTAAATACCCTGCCAATGATGAAGGCGGTGCCTGTTCGAAATATCGGCGGCTCCTGTCATGAGGCAACTCCCTTCCTACATCTCTACCGGTTCGCTGGATATCTACCCATCTACTTGAGTACTTGGTACTTCAAGTACTGCCCAACACCTACATCCCTTCAATTAAATAACTTGTACAACTGTTTTTATCACATTCACCTATTTTCATTCCAAAACATAATTACCAGATGGGAATTGATGTACTGAGGCTGGAACACATAGAAAGGACAAATACATACAAAGCCTCAAGTCCCTGAGATAGCTATGCAATAGATGGGGTGCCTTTCATCAATAATTACCAGCATAGTAAGATATTTAATACGTGTATAAACAGATAAGTAGTAATATTAATGGCACGCGGAAGTGCTTTATCCAGAATACCGAGCATGGGGGAAGTTGCAAAAAAAGTGTGTGTATGTGTGGAGTCGTAATTATCATGGTTCCCACGAAATTTGGGAACAAAAATTCAAGGGTACTTCAAGGTCATCTTGAGGCTCAGCTGTCATGCTGCATGGCATTTAAGCTGGGGAAAAGTTAGGGGATGTCTCCAAACATTTTGGAGCGTAGGGCAGTCTGGATAAAACACTGCAGTTGAATACACATGCCATTACTGAAAACCTGTTTATTAGGAAATTAGGAACAAAGTTTATTAGGAAATTTGAAGTTACATCAAATTACTGGACCAAGTACATGGTAGGTCAGTCTCATTTCGGTAGCCTTTCATCCAGTTCGGCCCCGTGACGTCCAGTGCTCTTGTCTTAGCGCATATCTTTTTATCAAGTTTGATCGAGAAGACTTAGGCCAATTTTTCTGATTTTGTTTTCCCTGATTGGAGGAGCCCTTTGTAGGAGAACCTCTTACAGTCAGAGCGTTCGATCTGGACATGCCGTCCTGCCGTTCTGCTTGACATTCTGCGAGCCAATTCATTCAGTACATTTTTCGTCTTGTTAATATCACGATAGTAATAAAGATAACTTTGGCAGTGCTCTGGTGCATGTATGATGCTGTCTCTGGCTCGTCTGGTCTATCTTCACTTAAGCAGGATTTCTTCATCAACCCTCGATATGCCAAAGCCGCGAAACGCAACCGGGAGTACACGTGCGCAATCCGCAACTCTCGCTGTCATGCTAACACCAAGAAGAAGAAAAAAGAAAAAGAAAGAAAACGACAGCGCACGTGTTCTCTCCTACGCCACACTCTTTGCCCTCTCTGCTGCCCCTCGCCTATACTCACCCTCTCTGTAACTGGGATCGGTGCCGGAAACGGTCTCCCATGACGTCGTGCATTCAGCGAGACCAAGTTGAAATGCTTTAACAAGCCATTATAATCATACAACTTAAACGCCGGAATGTGCCGTAGAAACAAATAATGAATTATGTGTATAGGGCTATTTTCCGGATAAGTTTCAAGGTGACTGGCATCAGTAACGCAGACAGCGTTCTTCACAACCGACGTGTACTCCAGTCCAGGAAGAACACAAGATATACAGGGTGTTTCACCTAAAGTGATAAAAAATTCTAACTGGTGACGTACTCGCCGGAAGATTGTGAGACTTTAGGCAATTACCTTCTGGAAACTTTTGCCGCCATTTCGGAAGACTTTGGACATTTTTTAATTGAGGAAAGTTTATTTTTCCAATTCAACTTTGAAAATTGCAAAGCGAACCTCACTTTTTTTTAGAGAAATATGAAGTTCTCCACGGATAACCACATATCCAACAAAAAACTATGCATAGTATCGCAACAAAAATAGTCGGAAAAAAATTGTCAGAATTCGGCTTTAGCCCCGCCTGCTTCACTGTCGCAAAGAAGATCGCACGGAAGGTGCGTTGAGAGAAAGAAGCGTTCCCACCTCTTGTTTTACCTTTCTTTCCCCTGCGCTCACCTTGATGCTGGTGACAACCGTTTTATCACAAATAAGTCAAAACAAATGAAGGCGGGGACACTTCCTCGTCTGGACGCACATTTCGCGCACGCATCTTTGTGAAAATCAAGCAGGCGGGGCTAAAGCGTAATTTGTACTATTTTTTTTTGACTATTTCTGTTGCGATACTGTGCATAGTTTTTGTCGGGTCTGCGGTTAACCGCGAAGGACTTCATACTTCTGTAAAAAAGTGAGGTTCGCTTGGCAATTTTCAAAGTTCAATTGAAAAAAAAATTTCCCGTAATCAAATATTGTCCAAAGCCTTCCTCAATGGTGGCAAAAGTTTCCAGAAGGTAACTGCCGGAAGTCCCACAACCCTCCGACGACTGCTTCGCCAGTTAGAATTTTTTATCCCTTTAGGTGAAATATACTGTATAGAGTGTAACAAAGATACTGGACGATTCAAACATTTTTTTTTATTTATGGGCTCAAAGACCCAGAACCTGTAGCTCTGAGGGGTGGGGATATATAAAGCTAAGGTGCGCGGAGAGACTTGTCGCAGTTATGAGGCCCTGCTCATCCGCAGTCATTTGCTGTGGTTGCTGGAAGTTGCCACTGAACCAAATGCATCACTGGTGATGTCACAGACAGAAAGAGTCGCAATCAACACAGTCAAAGACGGGAAATCCAGCCCGTGTCCGTCAGGAATCACATTAAGGCCTATGCCCAATGGCCTATGTGTCTATGGCCAAACGGTGGGATGACGGATGCTTACCGAGAGGGGGCAAAGGGGAGGGGACGTGCCCCCACTGGAGCTCGAAGGTCACTTGTAGAAATTGCGCTCTCTTTAGTCATATATCGACATGATTCTTCTCGGATGTCATAATATGAACTTCTTAATGCCCGCACAGTCCGCAGAGCCCATCTCCAGGAAAAGAGGGGTGGCACGCTTTGTCCCCCCCTCCGGGAGCACTTTGCCACCAGCTTAGAAAAAATCCTAGGAACTGCCATGGTTCCAGGCCACTAGAAGAACTCTCAGATTGAATGGGTCGGTGGTGATCTTACTCAAAGCTAACCGTAAATAGGATCTCTGCCGCTCGTATGCAGCACAGCGTAGGGGAATGTGTTCAGTGTGAGCTAGTGTGTCACAGGTGGAACAATTCGGGGAGCAACATTCCTCATTCTGTACATCCTGTGAGGCGTGTAGGGAGCATTCAGACGGAGTCGATGCATTAAAGACGCATGCAGTCTAGTTACACAACCGACGGATGGAGAAATCCATATTAGGGTCAATTACTCTCAAATAGTCAGGTAGTATGACACAGACTGGCGTTATCTCAAGGACCCACCCGCGGCAAGCTATCGCACGGAAAGGCGTGTACGTAAACGGTATGACGTGAGATACGATGCTGGGGACCCAACCGCCATGACATGCTCGCGGAAATGCAGTTTGTAGTAAAAAGTAACACCAAAATCACGAATAGTGTTCACACAACATATCTCCCCAATGCACCACTATGAAAAGATAGTAACATTCTTTTTGCCAGTGATCGGAGCCGCCTTAGTTTTTGCTCATAGAACAAAGATGTCATATTACAGACACATCATCTTGTAGCAGTACACAGTCAAAATGAGAAAATATAACTTTACATTGAGATCATTAGTATACTGCAGTATCGTGGAATGCTTAACACATGGTACATTATCATTAACAAATATATTGAAGAGTAAAGGTACAACACTGGATCCCTGAGGAATACCAGATGTAGGCAGGTACGCATTTGAATGTACACCATGGACGCAGACAGAATGGGAACGATGACGCAAATATGATTAAAAAAAGCGCTCCAGAGAGTCACAAACACCGTATGATGCTAACTTGCAAAACGCACACGCACACGCTAATATAGATGACATCAACCTGACCACGTCGTCATGTTCACGTATTCTTCTTTTGCTTATTCTGGTTTTGAAGCCCCTGACAAATAGTTGTACCTACACAAATAGTTGTTGTTTACCTGATACTGTGGATCTCTTACTTCTTCACAACGTGAATTGACAGCCGGAGAAACACATCGACACTAAATTTGTGCGAGTCGACCTGTATATCTATATAATTTCCTCGAACACTTTTGAAGACGCACACAATATGCTGATTGGTCTGTAGTTATTCATAAGGTGCACAATAACAGACTTGTGGATTGGAACTTCCACAGAATAGGGAACACATTCCACTTGAGCGAGAAGTGAAGTATTAGCACTGGCGTGAAGACATCACAATAGGCATTAAAAAAGACAGCGGGTATGCCATAAAACCCATGGTTAGATGTTGGTTTTAGATTGCGAATGGCACCGTGAACATCACTCTCAGCAATAGTAAATGAAGGGAAATTGTCGACGAAGATGAGTCTGCTAAGCTAATGCCTACAGTAGAGCTGGTGGGGTCGATGATACAGATGACAAGATGAGGATTGAGATTACCGACACAACCGCCAACGTAAAATTGGACTACATGTGTAATTTGCGTCACATATTCGTAGTGCTCCTCACAACTGGAGCTGAAGTATCATAGCGTTTTCTTGTTGTTTGGCAGAACGAAGAGTGATGTACAAATTGCATTAACGGGAGGGACATGCAATGTTAATATGATTGGACTGGCCTGGAAATAAATAAAAAATACAGAGAGGAAGATTCGTCACCCGACGAATCGTGATGGTCATATCGCGTCTCCCCAGTAATTTGCACCAATAGCGGCTCAAATCACAAGATCAAACATTACGTTTCCACTGCCCTGCTACGCGCTACGACAGAGAACCCCCCTCCCCCCCCCACACACACACACACAAGTGAGGATGTGGATCCGCCCCTGAGTTGCACGCCGCTGCTCGGTCGACCAACCGGCAAAAGGAATGACAATTTTCAAAAGATATTTAAGCGACCGTTACACGAAGCGATAGGAATCAGCGCGACGTCGCATCACGTTCCAGAGACTATATTCAAAGGAGGGAACACAAGGTATTAATACAGGCTGTGGAACCCAATAGTACCAAAAGGGGACAGCAACCATGAAGGTGATCCTTATTACCACCATCGTTCTTCTCCAAATGATGCACGGTAAGGTATTCCAGAGAGCTTGTCAAATTGTACGTCTGAAAGGGACTACCGCATCCGTCGCGATCGACTCCGAAACTACAGTGACATTTTACTCCTCGTTGATCACCGACAACGACGCCGAATATCCGACATGGCAAGTGTAGACAACGGATGTTGAGACATTCCGAAATTCCCTCTCTGCAAGCGTCAATTGGACAAGGCCAATCTGTGAGCGCCCTTTGACGCGTACAAGGCCAATCAGTGAGCGGCAGGGAGACGTTGGCGCCCGACCGCCAGGCAGGAGTGATGGGTGACGTACGCAGGTCGCGGAGAGGTCTGAGATCGGCTCGTGGAATACTTGTTTCTGGTTAGCGCCGTGCGTGTTTTTACAGCCTGGAGCGTAGCACCGTGTTCCACAGAACGTGGTCATGTCAGCACCCACACTGGCACGCGAAGGTCAACGTATTTACCGAGGTCTTTTCGCATAATACGTTGCTGCGCTAATGAGAAGCAGACGACACCGGAGACATTCACCTGAGCTGCGCTCCCATTCGTGTGCCCGGCTTACGTCATTTTGGCTTAGCTGCAGAGGGAGTGCGAATCTTTAACTCGTTTATTTAATACGTACGCTGTTTTCCTAAGAGAAACTTGGCCAAGTAGAATGTGAAGCCATGCCGAACATTTCGGTATCGGTGTCATACACACCTTTCCGGATGCGATAGTTCCTTTAATGACCAATCGCTATCTACCTCCGCACGAGTTGCTTACATGCAGAAAGCAATAAATATGTTAGCATTTACTCTTTGCGTATCATGTTGTATTGTCAGTGCTTCCAAATCTGCATCGTTTGAGCATAATATGCCGTAATAGGAATGTATGTAGTAGCAGCTCCCCTTGGTTACGCTGCTTGTTAGGCATATCATGGGTGCAATATAGCGAATATGGCTGAGTATAGCTCGGTATAGTGATCTATGAAGCATAGCTATACCGCACTAGGTATTAGGACACTGTTTAAGAATAGCGTTTAGAACGAATACTCTGGACTCTCATGTACCTCATTCCAACCACGGCAGGAAACGCTAAGCAGTGCATCGGTGAAGAGCGCGTCACAGGCACACTGTACAACATAAAGTACCGTGTAGCGTTATACAGTGTGATCAACAACACTGGAGCAATGTGGGTTTTTCTCCATGCTTAAGTTAATGGTCGCAAAACCGAGTAGAGCAAAGTGTGACGCAACATCTACAGCCAGCAACGCACATCTGCATCTACAACAGTCGTAAAAGTTAGTGATGTACCGTAGCGACTTGCCGTTGTTGGCCCCACTCGTGTGACCAACGTCACGTCTGTTGCCGAGAAACCAGGCACGTCAGGTTGCAGGAAGAACAAGCTGCACAGCACGAAAGAAGGCACGAACTATAATCGTTTAAAACGTTATTTCCGTCCTGGTTCGTGCTTAGAACGTTGTAAGGCAATATCTGAACGTTCTCCTACAAAAAGGAACTGACCTTAAAGTCCGTGCTCTATTCAGAATTAAAATTTTCATTAGTCAAACTAACCGTCCCAGGAAGTTGCCAGCATAGCTGGGCGAACTCACTCATGAGGGCCCTCATGAGTGCCCCTCACCCTCACTTCACGCCTTTGGGGTGAGGGTGAGTGAGGGCAAGCCCGCGATCAGGCCATCCGTGAGTGCACTCATGAGGTTCTTACCCTCATGAGGTCTCCTGTGAGTGCACTCATGAGGTCTTACCCTCACGAAGTCTCCTGTGAGTGCACTCATGAGGTCTGAGGGGCGCCAGGTCTGTGTGAGTGAAGTCACTGGTGAGGCCTGAGGGGTGTGAGGTCAGTATGAGTGCATTCAGAAATGAAGTCAAATGACGGTTACGAGACGTGGGCAAATTATGAAGGCACTAGTGGCTTCAGCGACCCAGCTACCGGCAGGGTGTACTTTAAAGGGCTGGTGTTCCCGTTTTTAGCAATTTCGTTTACGTCGCGTTGGAAACACAGCCAAGCGTCCTGAGCTGACGGATTAGTTGGTGATATGGTTCCAGTGACCCAGCTACCGGCAAGGTGCACTTTAAAGGGCTGTTGTTCCCGTTTTTAGCAATTTCGTCTACGTCGCGCTGGAAACACAGCCAAGCTTCCTGAGCTGACGGATTAGTTGGTGATATGGTTCCAGCGACCCAGCTACATGCAGTGTGCACTTTAAAGGGCTGGTGTGCCGTTTTTAGCAATTTCGTCTACGTCGCGCTGGAAACACAGCCTAGAGTCCTGAGCTGACGGATTAGTTGGTGATATGGTTCCAGCGACCCAACTACATGCAGTGTGCACTTTAAAGGGCTGGTGTGCCGTTTTTAGCAATTTCGTCTACGTCGAGCTGGGAACACAGCCAAGAGTCCAGAGCTGACGGATTAGTTGGTGATATGGTTGCAGTGACCCAGCTACCGGCAGCGTGCACTTTAAAGGGCTGGTGTTTCCGTTTTTCTCAATTTCGTCTACGTCGCGCTGGGAACACAGCCAAGAGTCCTGAGCTGACGGATTAGTTGGTGATATGGTTCCAGCGACCCAACTACACGCAGTTGGCACTTTAAAGGGCTGGTGTG
The DNA here is from genome assembly GCF_037126465.1 of Ornithodoros turicata. NCBI lineage: Eukaryota > Metazoa > Arthropoda > Arachnida > Ixodida > Argasidae > Ornithodoros > Ornithodoros turicata. Next base: position 27,946,563 of record NC_088202.1, on the reverse strand, counting down.
CCCGTTTTGAGCAATTTCGTCTACGTCGCGTTGGGAACACAGCCACGTGTTCTGCGCTGACTGACTACTTGGTGACATGGTTCCAGCGACCCAACTACAGGCACGGTGCACTTTAACGGGCTAGTGTGCACGTTTTTACCAATTTCGTCTTTAGAGCCCTTTAGAGTGCACCCTGCCGATAGTTGGGTCGTTGGAACCATATCACGAAGTAATCAGTCAGCTCAGGAGGCTTTGCAGTGTTCCTAACGCGACGTAGACGAAATTGCTAAAAACGGGCACACCAGCCCTTTAAAGTGCACCCTGCCGGTAGTTGGGTCACTGCAACCATATCAGGAAGTAATTAGGCAGCTCAGGACGCTTTGCTGTGTTCCCAGCGAGACGTAGACGAAATTGCTAAAAACGGGCACAGCAGCCCTTTAAAGTGCACCCTGCCGGTATTTGGGTCGCTGGAACCATATCACCAAGTAATCAGTTAGCTCAGGACGCTTCGGTGTGTTCCCAGCGCGACGTAGACGAAACTGCTCCAAACCGGCGCACCAGCCCTTTAAAGTGCACCCTGCCGGTAGTTGGGTCGCTGGAACCATATCACCAAGTAATCAGTCAGCTCAGGACGATTTGCCGTGTTCCCAGCGCGACGTAGACGAAACTGCTAAAAACGGGCACACCAACCCTTCAAAGTGCACCCTGCCAGTAGTTCGGTCGCTGGAACCATATCACGAAGTAATCAGTCAGCTCAGGAGGCTTTGTTGTGTTCCCAGCGCGACGTAGACGAAATTGCTATAAACCGGCACACCAGCCCTTTAAAGTGCCCCCTGCTGGTAGTTGGGTCACTGCAACCATAGCAGCAAGTAATCAGTCAGCTCAGGACTCTTGGCTGTCACCAGCGCGACGTAGACGAAATTGCTAAAAACGGGAACACCAGCCCTTTAAAGTGCACGCTGCCGGTAGCTGGGTCACTGCAACCATATCACCAACTAATCCGTCAGCTCTGGACTCTTGGCTGTGTTTCTAGCGCGACGTAAACGAAATTGCTAAAAACGGGAACACCAGCCCTTTAAAGTACACCCTGCCGGTAGCTGGGTCGCTGAAACCATATCACTAGTGCCTTCATAATTTGCCCACGTCTCGTAAGCGTCATTTGACTTCATTTCTGAATGGAGGAGTTCGTTATCGGTGGATAACCACTGACCTAGAATATATCGTCACTTGTCGGAGTTGATAAGGAATTCATTCCTCTATTTTATAGGATTCTGTCCATAGCTCGCGCGGGGACCCCCTTATAACCTCCAATTAATAAACCTATAACTTGCTTGGGAACTTTAATAAACACAGTAAGTAGGACTGTGCCAATATTCGGATTGGATTGTCCGAATGTCGAAGCGAATACTTACATATTCAACTCTTCGAAGCCGAAGATATTCGAATACTTCCGAAGCTGCACTCGTAATATCAAAAACACCAATACAGAAGGTATAAGGGGGGGGGGGGAGTATAGATTTATTGGAAAGGAAAAACATAGAAAGAGGGGAAAGGTTAGCCTGGCTTCCGAAGCCAGCTAGCTGTTCCCGCGTAAAAAAAAACACACAAAAACGAAAAGAGCGAAAGAAAAGAGGTGCAGTCACAGGCTCAGCGCCAGCCCTGTGTCAGTCAGAAAGCGCACGAGTTCCCTTCCGACGCGCCACTGAAGGAGGCGTTGCAGGGGGCCCAGTAGCGTTGCCAGCGAGACCTCCCTCAGCCCCGGGGCGGCTAGCCGCTTCATGAAAGCGGCACGGGGAGCGGCGAACAGGCGACAGTGGACAGGCAGCCAAGCAGGCTGCACATGTAGGGGTGTCAAGCATGCTGGTTTTGAAGAGCCGTGTTGGCGTTCGAGCCACGCTTAACCGCAGACGGTGGATAGCAGATGCCTCCCTCCTCGTGATGTTTGTAGGAAGGACGTATTGCATTGTTGGGTCGATGGAGTGCAGAAATGTATTGGGCGAGATGGCACGTTTTCGGAAACCTTGAACACAGCGAGAGCGCAAGCGACGTATTTGGAGCTGGCAGGCTGACATTGAGAGCGGGATGCTGAGACATAAGGCAGCCGTGGTGTGGGCAGGTTTCGCAGCAATGTCGGCACGGGTATTTCCGGTCAGTCCGACGTGCAGTCCACTGGAGCCGTACACTGTGGCCGGAAGCCAGGTGCTCGTTGTATCTGGCGATTACAAGCGTGCGGAGATCGCAAATAGCACTGCACCGGTACGACGCCAAGATCTCCAATGCTGACTTGCTGTCCGTGAAGATGGACCACGAGTCGGCCTGTGAACCGGATATGGCGTTGAGCGCTTCATAGATGGCTGTCAGTTCCGCCTCAGTGGATGAAGTTTCATGCGGCAGCTTGAAAGCCTGCGCAGTGTCGCTGTGAGGCATGCAGAAAGCTGCAGGCGACGCGCCGTGCACAACCGAGCCATCCGTGAAAATTGTTTTACGCTGGCCGTGGGCCGAGCTCAAATGGTTAAGAGCAATCTGGCGCGCAGCGAGGATAGGAGTGTCTTTTTTGCGGGACATATCGGGAACCATGCAGGTCCGTCGTAGGCAGCACGAGGGTCCACAAAGGTGGGGCGTATAGCAGGCGCGACGGAGGTGGCGGGAGAGACTGTGCCAGTCTGCAAACAGCCCCGAAAGCTGACTTTTCATAGAGTAAGTGAATCTCCCGTAGGTAGTGGGCAGCATGTCGTGTGCGGTACCGCGCACAAGAGCGCAGGGTTTCCATGTCGCGTAGGACGTGGGCTGACGTCTGCTTCGCCTCAGCCAAGACCAGGAAGGTGTCTTTCGTTCTGGGGACACAAAGGGACACTCGGAGGCTCCGCGCCTGGATGTTCAAAAGCTCGCGCTCTGTTGTTGAACTTAGACCGTGCAATACCGGTAAGCTGTAACGCAGGAGCCCTAGGACGAGTAAGGTATGCACCTGGCGAAGGTCAGCGTATGATGGGCCCCAGAACGAACCAGAGATGCGGCGGAGGACGTTCACGATGGTAGTCGCCGCGGTAGACAGGATCTTGACGTGCTTGTACCAAGTCAGCTCCCTGTCGATGGCTACGCCCAGGTATTTGTGATGACGTACGAAGGCGAGCTGTTGACCGCCAACGTGGAGGGGCTATTTGCGAAAGGATCGGCGGGTGACGTAGAAAGACCACGGTCGGAGAGGTAGGATACGATAGTGTCCAGGGCCCCTTGCAAGCGACGCTGGATTACATCCCGACGGGTGGGGAAGGCCCAGATGCAGAGGTCGTCGGCGTATATCGTGATGTTGACATGTTAACTTAATTGAACAGGTAAAGCGGCCATGATGACGTTGAATAGCAGTGGGCTCAGCACACTCCCTTGCGGGACACCTCGCAGAACTCTGTAGTGTGCGGTGTCCCATTCAGAGGTGCGCACAAACATGGTGCGATCAGCGAGGAAGTCCCGAATCCATGCGAGTGGGCGGCCCCCAATACCAGCCTCTTGGAGCGTCGCAATGACAGTGCTGTGCACCACGCTGTCATATGCTTTTTGAAGACAGAAGACAGCTGCTGTGAGCTTCCCTTCCGATCGCGCTTGTTGCACACTAGAGACGATGTCGATGACGTTGTCTATCGCCGACCTGTCTTGGCGAAAGCCGGCCATCACTTCAGGGAAGAATTTCGAGGCTTCGAAAAACCAGTTCAGGCGAGATTGAACCACCCGCTCCATGACTTTCCCTGCGCAGCTTGTAAGTGCGATTGGCCGAAAAGAGTCGATATTGTGAGGAGACTTGCCAGGTTTAAGGATTGGCACGATCATCGCGGACTTTCAGTGCGGCGGGATGGAGCTGGCCTGCCACGTTTCGCTGAAAAGGCCCAGAACTAGATGGCGGCCACAGAGCGGGATATACCGCACTGGTTTGTAAGTGACTCCGTCAGGACCCGGCGGCGCGTGCACAGGCGAGAGCCCTATAGCAGATTCGAGCTCGGTGAGCGAAAATGGGACATCCAATGACGGATCAGCGGAGGACTGCAGGGCTACAGAGATGTCAAGGGAAGAAGCGAGAGGAGCGGCAGGTGTCGATGTGAGACAGGCACAGTACTGCTCTGCAACCTCGACTTCAGAGCACCCAGTAGCAAGCGATAGTGGCCGGAAAGGATGCCTTTGGAAAACGGGAGTGGCGAGCCCTTTGAGCACCGACCAAATTCGAGACATGGGTGTTCTTGGAGATAGTGATGTCGCGAAGCTTCTCCAGTGGTTGCGTGTCAGCTTGCACAGATGCCTATGAATCACCTTCTGTAATCGTCTCGCTTGGCTTATGTCCACTGGGAGATGTGTGCGGCAGACACGTCGCTCGGCGCGGGGGCGGATAGCGCGCAGCCTCTCATACTCCGCGTCGACGGAAGAGAACTTATCGGGTACGCGGTGCACCTGGGCCGCAGCGCGTGCCGCATTAGTAACCACGCCGCAGAAGTCAGGGGCACTTTGGGGCCTCCAGTCTAAGAGAGAAATTTCGAGCATACATCTGTAGGATTGCAAATCCGTTCTTTTAGCGGTGTGGGAGTGGGCTTGTACTCGCGCACCTTGCATGCTGATCAGGACAGGAAGATGATCACTTCCAAGGGTATCAGCGTCCACATGCCGTCTGAAGCGATGTGCAATAGGAGCTGACACAACAGAGAGATCCAAGCAGGAGGAATGGTACGTTGTCTTCAGGAACGTAGGGGAGGCATCATTGAGGATAAAAAGGTTTCACTCCTTGAATAGGGCTGCCAGTCGCTCCCCTCGCGTGTCCGAGCGCGCGCTGCCCCAGATGACATTGTGGACGCTGGAGTCACCACAGAGAAGGTATGGAGGCGGGACGCTGTCCAGTACTGCGGCCAAGTCACCAGTATCGTAAGCGACCACCGGAGGAAGGTAAAGGGATACCACAGTAATGACAAGGTCGGTTATGCGCACGATGCAACATACGTATTCGCCCTGTTCGCTCGTAATAATATCCTTCTTCATAGCTGGAATGTCGGACCGGACAAACAACGCGGAGCAGCACCGCCCATCACGGGGACTGGAGGTGAATCTAACGTAATTCGATAAACGAAACTCTACCGGAATTCCGCATTCCCATATACAGATAAGAGGAAAGTTGTGTCGCCACGTGAACTGACTGAAGTCGGACACTTTTGACACGAGGCTTCTCGCATTCCATTGGAAAACCGTTGTCTCTTTGAAGTGCATTGTCATTCCGATGTCATGTTCTGATCGGGGAGGCCGAGGCTGGATGAGCTCAGTCCCTGCTCTGATCCGCCAGGAGAATGGGGGCGCTGAAGTTTTCAAGGCCTAGGATCGATTGAACTTCTGTCAGAACGGTACAGTTCGGGCACGCAGTAACTACGACCTTAAGTGCCGCGAACAGCAGTTTTAATATGACCGATGCGACGTCATCGCAGCGTGTTTGGTCTAGGGCGGAACAGGATGAGGGTGAGGGGTATTGGGTGTTGCTTGGCAGGGCAGGTGCAGGATACTTAGCCGGTGTGCGCTTTGAAGAGGCCGCTCGAGGATCGCGCGGCGTCAGCGGAGGGTAGTCGCCGTCCGCCCACGAGGGATGCTTCTCAGGGGCAGGGCTGTTGGTAGGCGGATGGCGCGAACCCGTTATACGTGGTGGGGCAGATGCGCGCTTCTTTTTTGGCTTCCTCTTGCGTTCAGCTTTCCTGACTGCTACCAGGGCTTCTTTGTAGCTGCTCGTAGAGCGGGAGCGCACCCGGGCTACGCGTCTTTGTTCCCTGAGTTTCGGACAGTCTGCCGACGTGGCAACATGACCTCCCTTGCAGTTAGTGCAGGGCGGTTCACCATTGGGGCACTCAGCGTTGTCGTGAGACGTCCCGCACGTTGCACACGTCCTCTTTCAGGTGCAGCACGCAGCCACATGGACATATCTCGTGCAATTGTTGCATTGTACTCTATGGGGTAGGTAGCTTTGGACCTGCATCGTGAGGAGGTGAAGGCTGGTTTGGTTTGGCGGCTCCGAACAAGGGAAAGTGAGCCGCACAGCTCCTCCATCCTTTCTGATTCGTCGAGCCGCGAGGACCGGAGGTTCAGATTTGGTGGCGCCCAGTATTTGTTCGTCCGTAAGCGAGGGGTCGATCCCTAGGAGCACACCGTAGAGAAGGTATGAAACGAAGTAAGTGAGCTGCGACGTGCAAAGATCGCTATTGCACACATCACGTACACATAGCGTATGTCAATGTATGTGCTGTACACGCGTTCGGTTCCGTTATGCAACTGTTCTTGTTTCGGGTTGGATCCGGAAAGAATGTTCACGGGTAATGAGCAGTTCAGTATGACCAGGCGTCCAAGGGTACTCTATACTTTGACGCATATGTTGCGGTCAGTGGCCGATCCAACGGCGTATCCAAAACGTCAGTTTATACATTGGATTTCCCTCCCTCCCCTCCCCCAGTACGCCCTCCGACAAAGAAACCTCATCGCCACAAAACCGAGGGTCTGGATCCCACTCTGGTTGCGGTTATAAGTAGTGTACTGAGCCATTCTCGATCCTGGCGTGCAGCCCGAACATGTGCCCTCCGAAATAACAGGCCACTGGAAGTTTACAACGACCACTCATGCAACCGCCGCCGGCATAAACACATGTATTTGAAAGTATAATACATGTATTTACCCGACCACTAATGTACGAAAACTATGCCCATGGAAATATGAGTTTGCTTGGCCTTTTCCGTTGTGCTTGTGGAAGCGTGTGCACGGTCTGATCCTCCTCTGCCTTGCTACGTCCTAAGACTCAATTAGCAATGGTTTCGGTGGCCTGTCTGATTTCAGAGGGCAGAGGTGAGTATGTGTGCCCCACGTTACATGTGTTATTAGGGAAGGAAGAGATACAAAGAAGCGAGCCCATGCATGTAATAAATGTGTTGCAAGTACGCCTGTTGTGTTTGCATGGTTTTAGTTGGTTTTCCTTACTGGTACTAATAGACCCAATGTGACGCCCTTCAATGCCGCTATTCTTGGATGACTAGACCCCAGGCTCCACCTCAACTCCTACTATAGAGGAAGAAAGCGTGCAATACCCTTTCACTCAATGACCCGATTGGTTTTATAGACGCGTCCGAGGAATTCCTTCGTCAAGGTGCTCCTCGAGGAACCGGACTCGACTCCAGCTGTCCTCAGCCAGTTTCGGGTCTCTACGGAAACATAGATTTTTACATAAAACTAGATTACTTAAAACACACTTATGGCGCAAACGATCAATAGGCTTCTTTACTTTATTCAGAACAATGTGGGGTACAAACGCCAAGACCGTTTGAAGCTGGTTTCAGGTGTTATGCGGTAGAATAGGTTAACATGCAGAAGTGGTCTTGCAACTAGAATGACAATTGCAGCGACAAGTTAGGCGGCGTAACGAACTCCCACCAACCGACACTCAAGCACCCATGCTCTGGGCCGGTAAAAGCGGATGTCTACGATCGCGGCAGGGAGCTTCATTCGTGTAAACTGTCTTGGTCTGTATAGTTATTCACGAGAGAGCTAACCATGACAGCGCGCCTGACGTGGACGCTTTTGCCTCTGTAAGTGGTTTCAACACTACCACTATGAATGTCCATATGTAATATGAAGTAGCTCAAGATGCGATACGGCAACGAGACGGGTCGTAGTGCTTGTGCATCTTGCATCTTGTGTTGGTACGCTCTGAAAGTACAGCTGATGTCAATAGAACTTTTACTAAAAACAGTCCAAACGCCGGGAATGCACATTCTTTATTAGCAGTAGGTAGCGCTCAGGCAGTACAATAACGGTTAAGAACTGATTAAAAACACTCTTACACAAGTTGTGCTACTTTTCGCTGTGAGCTCAAAATTTGGACATTCGTTTAAGACGTTATTGAGCACACACATAGCTGCTTTTTATCAATAAATTTAATTTATTTTTCTGGCAGGTGTGCAAAGCCATATTGAGATACAAAGATATGGCACAGTTGGCATGGAAAAAAAAATCTGCATCACGTGCCGGTTTCCATCTGCACCTTTTCTGGTGTTATTGCTCTGTTTTCTGCATTTCGGTGAGGGCTGTGTACCGATAAAGATATTGGCAGACTGGCACGATGGTTGTTGTCGGCATCCTGGTGAAGAAGCTCATTGTAGCTCAAACTTGACGACACACACTCAAGACCCAGCCCATGACCGCCATGACCATGAATGGATCCGGAATTGCACCCGAGCCGACCTCCAAAATAATGGTTCCCATCCCTGAACACCAGCATAACCTAACTCGAGGATCGCTCCCAAGGTAGCGCTGATGCTATCTCGAGATTTTCTAGGGGCACGCAGAAAAACTCTGGAGTGTCGGGAACACTCGAAGAGCGTTTCGAGTCATGATTGGCTTATGAAGCGCAAACATGAACTCGGGGAGTTCGGTCCGCTCCGACACCGTGTTCATCTACGTCTTCATCATCTGCGACGCCGTGCGAAAACCATTCCCGGTTCTTCACCGTGCAGTCCGGCACTTCACCCTCGACATCAACCGCCGCACCGACACCGTCTCAATCGGGCGTTTGAAGCCGGCCTTCTTGGACATCTTGTTGCTCGCCTCTACCTTCCAGGAGCCTTCCCGCGCCCAACTTTTCCCACTTCCGGATTAGGACGCCTCCACCGACATGCCGCGCGCCCCGGCCCAGGATCTGGCTGCGCCATACCCTGAGGCGCCCCTCAAACACGTCTGGTAGTGGTGGTGGTGCTACTGAAAGAGCTTGCCGTTGTCGGCCTCTCATAGGTGGGCAACGTCACAACACGTCTCCTGGATCGCTGCCCTGACTGTGCACCACTCTCTGCTGCCGGCAGCTCGCCAGGGGGTGAGCCTTGTCGCGGCCACTATCGTCAGTGCCACTAGAGCCCGGCTCGCGATGAATAAATGTTTGTGGCTCTGGCTACTTCAGTCTGCTCTTGGGGGACTGTGCTGTTGACGACAGTTTTTCATTGCCCGTCCACCACAAAAACTATGAGAACACTTTCGTTAACAATCTCGTTAAGTAAACAAACAAGCAAATACACAGCATATATATGAGTTATGCAGCATGGCGGACGCCCTCCTGGAAGAAAGTATGCAGGCGACTAATTGCCTAAAATTCAATATTTAACGCTTGAATTTGGCGATTTCATGCAAAACCGAGATAGTAGATGTGATGTGATCAAGTAAAAAAATGGGGATGGACATAGCAGAATACGAGATTATTCCCGTTGAAAGCCATTCCACGCTTTAAAAATCTTGAAACACGTGCGTGCGCTAAAATATCCATCCTCGAAACGTAACAATTCTCACTGCTTAGATGGGTAGAAATCCAGCGAACCGGTAGAGATGTAGGAAGGGAGTTGCCTCAGGACAGAAGCCGCCGATATTTCGAACAGAGACTGTTCTTCTTCTGGGCACCGTCCTCATCTTTGGCATGGTATTTAAAGGGTTAGGTGTGACGTGTTTAAAGGTTCATGCGAATTGTGGGTCAACAGCCCGGAGGCAAGAAAGGTTCCGTACGGGCTTCTACGGCCGGAGTGAATGGCTGCTTTGTTAGAGTGTGGAGGGGATTCCACACTCTAACAAAGCAGCCATTAGTGCTGCACACACACACAACATACACAACTGCTATTGGTTCATGTAACTGCAAGTGGTCACTCCAAGCTTCTCATTGGCTCATCTGACTGCAAACCTCTCATTGGTCACTCACGTCTACCCAACTGCTTATTGGTTCCTATTTCCAGCCGGTCACTTCGGCACATCTCTAGAGATCCCTCATAGGCTCCAACTGCGATTGGTCACTTCCACTCATCGCTAGATCCAACTGCTATTGGTCCATCGAACACTCCCTCTAGATAAGGTAATAAAAGTTTAGCTGTGGATATTGGAACTTTTAGCATCAGATAAGTTTAGCGGGGGTCATTGGAACTTCCTACCCAAATGGTTCACAGTAATAGACGGTCACTTCCACTCATCGCTAGAGCTCCCTCATATAGACTCCAACTTCTATTGGCTCATGCTAACTGCATGCTACTCACCTCCAAATCACCACCCGGCTGTTCATTGGTTCACAATGGACCCCTTTCGCAAGGCTTGTGCGCATGCTCTGACGGCGCCGAAGAAGGTTCCCTACATATACAATAGATGACGCCGGCTGTACGGTTACTCGATACTTGCGCCCTCTTTGCAAAGAAGGCTGAGCCTGGCGCGCGCCGTTCGTGTTTCGCTGGCCAACCGCGACGCGAGCCTGAAAAAGGTCCATTCTAACTGCATTGGTCACTCATTTCATCCAACTGCTTATTGGTTCATACTTCAAGCTAGAGAGCCAGCGTTAGAAGGCAAATCCGCTGCTGAACATTACAAAACATGAAGAAAATAGCTTACATCAACTTGTTGAAGTCCTTACTGCTGTTCACACTACTCATAGCCACAGTTACTTCGTGGTGCTAACGAGACATTAAAAAAACGTGATGAGGGTATGATGTACAAATCTCAAAACACATTCTATCTACTTACATAGAACAGGAGTAAAGTTGGCTTCACCTGGTTGCATGCATGCGTTAGGTGAAGCCCACCCCTGGAAACAAGCTTAGGATCCTTTTTTCTTATAGTGTGTACTTTGCACTTAAACATAAAAATTGATTTCAATGTTTATAAAGCAGAATTGCAAGGAAAATCTCCAAATGAAGCTATGGAGAGAAGCGCGTTCGTTCTTAAAGGAGCATGGAAATGATCAGGATAAAATATGACGGGAGAAGTACAAATTACGATTCTGAGCCCTGTGATACATATTCACACAAAAAGTTTGAGCGTAGCGCGCAATCCTGGCGCGTGATGGAGCTTTGGGTCTCACTGCAGAAATGCCCGCCTCTCTCGGCTGCCAGCTGCTGACGTCATGTGGCCGCGCCGTTTTTTTTTTTTTTCTTTCTTTTCTGCGATTTGTCCGGCGTCACGGCGTCAGCAAGCCAACTGAGCAGGAGGCGTTGTTGTTCATCGGACGTCGTGGAAAGGACAGGTGATGAACTGAACACTCTACAGGCGACACATTTGCTGTTCTTGACAAAACTTTTTATGGAGTTGTAGCCTAAGCTCCACCAGTTTCGATTTCGCCACACCAATGTCCCGGAGACTAGTAAGTGATGCTGGTAAGTGTGAACAAACATTCGGATTGAAATATAGTGCTTCTCGGTTACAAATGCATAGTAATGAAGACGCGGCGCAGTGACCAGTGTTTTCATTTGAAGAGGTCGTCGACCACCATGACTTCTCCGTGTTGTGGTCAACACTATGGGCACTGAACCGCATGGACACTGGCATCTCCGAGGCGAAGGAGCGGACCGATGAATGCATAGCTGTGTAACATTGTGCTTACCACATCTTACTGACAACAACATCTCCACAAGGCACAACAACATGGACACCAAAGTAAAGTCAGTAGAGTTCATCTGCTCGCTATTTATGAGAAACCTCAAAACACATGGCCAAAGTAAGCGTTTTCTTGTTTTTAGTGGTCATACGCAGCATACAACAGTGGCACATGGAATAAATCTCCGACTGAGAGGAGTGTATTTAGTCGTACCATATATATGCTGCACACACAGGCAAAATACCCTTCACTAATTAACGACACCTCAGCACAATCGGCACAAAACCACAACCGCGTACTATCCACCTCAATCTGGGCCGTCACGGCAACACAGAGGCCTAGCAAAACCTTTTACACTGCCGCAGTCTTGTTTCATGCAAAACGTACGAGACAAATCATGTAAGAACGCAAGGTAATGTCAAACGCAAATAAATAGCAACAGCCGTCTCAGTCGGTAAGTCGCCGCTAGCAGACCATTCTGGCAGGGAGTGGACGCTCCCGGCAGCCAATAAAGTGCTCGGCCACCTGACGTCACCACACGCCAGACTCGGCTTGGGGGAGACTGTCGCCGCGGTGCGCATTCTTGCAAACTAATTTTCTCAGGAAATTCGCGCTTTTCAAATGAAATATTTTCCGTGACATTTTATGAAGGTAGTATGTTGATATCAAGCATATTCATCATCATATCATATTCTTGGTCACATGACCGTCAGTCGGGAAATGATCAGGGCACCGTCGGGGGACGATCTTATGTTCTCTTGCTGTCTACCTCCTCCTGTTCTACACGACAGGGTACCAGTCGGGCAGTACAGCCCGCTCAGAAGGCGACGCCCCCATTGCGTTCCCGTTCTTTTCCCGACGGCCTGTACTGCCTGGGTTAACTGGTAACGAGTTCCCTTTGTCGAGTAAGTTCCCCATTCAATATAACCTCTGTTAAAGGGGTTGGGACACTTTCATAGATGTGGTTCACTACATCATGGACGCGTTGTACTGCATGCCAGAGTACTATAAAAAAAGAATTATTCTTTTACGTGTCTTATTTAGGGATATACAACCCCTCGAACACACTCCCAAGCAAAGCGCGGATGTCACAGAGCTCAGAGTTGCGTCCATTCTTATTGGCAGCCGTAAGTACGTGACTTCTCGTGCCGTGCCTCAGTGGCGGCGCCGTGCGCTGTGATGTGAGAACCGCGTGAGTTTCGGTGCCTATTTTGTCTCCCTCTATTACACTACTCGCTGTGAAACTTTCAATGCAGGTTCACATTGGCGCAAAGAACCGTCGTTTACGTTTATCTGGGATAACGTGGGATGACCTGTCTCAACCCGTTTAAGTAAATATTTGTGAAGTAAGTAGTACATATGGAGGACAGATGACAGTATACTTTTTATACAACCAGGGCCAGCGTTTACGTGGGACAGGGGGCAATTGCCCCCCCCCCCCAGACGTCCGCGAACGGGGCGCAAAAATGACGGCCGGATGGCTGGGAGTTCACGGTGTTCGGTGTCCCACAAACAGATGACAGTGGATCATATAATGCACGCTGTTCTAAACCCACGTGCGTATGTGGCACATGAAGTAAAAATTTTCGTTCTCGACCCACATGACAGTCTACAATTTGTAGTTTTCGCCTGTATACCGCATTCTCAGAATGTTTTGCTATTGCATGCCTCTATTGTTTCGGAATACAACCATCGTCGCAACCAGAAGACGTCTCGGCGGCGCCTTGACGATTGCACTCTTCAGTCTGGCATTGCACGACAACAGATTCGCGTATGCCCGTCACTGTTCAGTTCTGCTGCTCCTACTACTACACATTGGCATTCCTTCCTCTTGCAATAGTTTTTGCGGGCTAAAAGCTGTCGTGTAGTGCTGTGGGCGCTGTATCGTGACCCCACTGTGAAGAATTGTGTGCATGCCTGACGGCCTGCCCCCGTAGTTGCGTCACACGACGGTAAAAAAGAAAAAAAAAACATCCATTTGGCAGCGACTTTCGGAAGCGGCGCGAAGCAGCTAAGCGAGATCGAGAACCGCTTGGTTGAAGTCTTGAACAATACCTTCGAGGCAATGATGATGCAGTCGCTACTGAAGGTAGGCAACCCACAGTTGATACCATTGAGATGAAGTTGTGTGGTAGGGGCAGGGGTGAGGGTGGGGAGGGAGGTGCAAACCTCGTAGGTGCAACCCCCCCCCCCCTCAGTACCAAAAGTAGATGCCGGCCGTGTATATAACGCTCATTTTGTTCATTGCCGCTAAAGTGATGCCACAACGAAACCATGTGGCTGATGACTATGATGCAATAAAGTGTTTTCTACACTGACATACTGTTTTCATTGCTAAAAATCGCGAAAATTAATACTCGAGTGGGCAAAGGAGGCATCCATAACAGTGCATTAGCTGCATCTTGCGAAAGCGTTGGGGTAAGATACGGGCTGCCGACAAAGTACCATTAACACCCCCGTGCTGCAAACCGTATGCCGATCCATCGTATAGGAAGCCGACTCGGTCGGACCGGTCGCCGCCGGCGCACCGACGTTAGGCCGTTGCCCTGTGCTGCCTGAGCTGGGTACGTACAACACTACCACCTCTGCTAGGTCGAAAGTAATAGATGTCACCGAAGAATAAATGAAACAAGGTCATCGTCAGAGAAGGCAAGGCTTACTATACTCGCACACATACATATCTCGTGTGATTGTACATGGAAAGCAAACAAGTAAGGCAGAGCTTTTCTGTGCCGTTATCTTGTGTTTACATTATCTCTCTGTATTCCTGTTCCGCACGGCGCATTATACTCTTTAGGTGGTCTGGACAACAAAACATGTTGACACTGTTTGAAATGCACCATCAAGCGCATACTGTGGTTATAGTGACAATATGCAGTGGCTTTGTATCTCCGTGTAGAACTAACTAGCCCCCACGTCCATATTACTCATTAGCGCATACTGCTATCTACGGGGGTGGTTCAGTAAATCACCTCAAGGGAATTTAATGAAAATTCTCAGCTCTTTGCCTGTCAATCTTCATCTCAATAGCCCCGACAGGGCATTGCGCACGCGCTGCGTGCTCGCGCAGGAAGTGCAGCCAAGGCTGTTAAGAATGAGAACGAATTATAGCAACTTATTATATTATAGCAATTATAGCAACAACTCAACTTTTATGCAAACAAGCTCTCTCCCCTGTATGTCGTGTTTTGCAGCATCCGCGTGCAACGCGGAAGCACGCGACAACTGATAAAATGGCTGCCCCGCTTCAGGTTTGTACCAGGGAGAATTTGCGTCCAGTCATGCGTTTTCCTGTGGGTGAAGGGGTGAAACCCATCGATGTCCACCCTCGGATGAAGGCACAATATGCAATATCATAGTGTCTCCATATGACTACAACAGGTGTACTTCCATGAGTCTGGGGCGAAACTACAAACGGGGACGAACATTTCTTTTGAGTTGGTTGAGTAACTCGCGCTCTGCGTTTTTAACAGGTTGTGAAGGAAGGGGAGGCTGTAATTATCCCATAGGTGAGATCTGCGTCACCATTTTACGTTTAGCCGAAGCATCGCTACACAACTGGTAAATATGTATTTTTCCTTCAGAGTGTCTTAAAACGCCACAGGGCGACCCCGACTGCGATTATGAGGACGAAGAGTTCTATTACGACCAACAATCGAAGAAATGCAACAGATTCTTGATGGGCATGTGCGGAGGAAACTGCAACAGCTTCAGATCCGAATCAGCTTGTATGAGTTCATGCCAAGGTGCTGGGAGAAGATGAACACCGAGAGACAGCCTCAAGTTATTCAAAATAAAGACTGCATGCACGATTAAGTTGTTATCTGGCTTTGAATTGGATTGATAAGAAAGGTTTAAAAATCGTCACTAGAGTTCACACTGCAAAATCATTTAAGTTGGCTCACACCTAATTTTCGCAAAATTTCGAGGAAGGTTTAACACTTGAAAAACTATGGTGGAATCGCAAACATTATCCTAACAGTTGCTTGTACACCTGACTGATAAGTGCACGAACTACTTTACAGCATAAGCATGTGCAATGCCAATGATCAAATCCGGTACGGGCAACCAACGGCTTGTCTCCAATCAAGCCGCGAGTCCCTCTGATGATGATAATGATGATAGAAATAAAAAAATGGGCATGGCCCCTGCGCGAGTCCCTCTCAACGGCTGTCTTCCGTCAGTTCCGAGCTCTTGTGCTTAAATCCTCGCAACGCGTCCACTGCGACGTCCGGTTTGACATGACAGTCGTTGGCCTTCCCACAAGGACGAAGTTCATTTTCTTATCTTTCGGTCACCAGAGTAAGAACGGGGCAATACAGGTTTGCACGCTCCACACCAATTCTTGTGTTAATGACCTCACCCGCTCATAAATCAGAGTAAAAAAGATAGACGTTTTTTGGTTCGTGGAAACAAAATGCGTTCACAGTTGGGAAATAGAGGTTCATAAGCCGAGGAAGAAATACACGAGACATGTTTCCTTCGGCGACCAACCGCTCGTAAAGAGAGGGAATTCCTAAAACGGGGTTTCATAAATCGAGGGTTGACTGTACACACCAATTAATTAACTGTTTTAGCTGCTTTGTTTTTCTTTTTTTTTTTCATTTGTTTCACGAGCATGAGCTTTTGTTACGGGTCCACCACCGATGGAAAGGAAAGCTCCTGTACCCAACGGCTGCGTCGCCTCGAAAGTCTATTCGTAATCTCATGTGGAATGTTGTTGGTGAGTAAGTTGGTAAGCTGGTACGGCCCCAGTTCGAGCTTTGTGGACAAACGTCATGTGTACTCCAATAAAAGCTCGATCCCCATGGTCTTATGAACATGGAAGAGCTCTGTAGCCATATTCAGAAAAAGCGCACGAAAAGACAGGGCTATGCCGGTAGACTAGAGGGCAGGACAACAGAAGTACAGCTAATAATATGGAAGAAATTGCATCAAATGCTTAAAACATGAAACGGTATTCTTTAAAGTGACTTTGCTTAACGTACTGATACCCTAATGCCCTAATATACCCTGCCCTAGTCAATTCCCGTTGACACAATAGCACTGCAACACCCTGCCCCTCAAGTCCGGTTCACACTACGACCTACCGGAAGTAGGCATTTTGGATCACGATCACTCACGATCACAATCATCTGATAAGAGCGCATCTACCTCACACTCACTATATGAACTCACGCGAAGGCTGATATCGCGCCCTGTATCGCAATATTGTGATTGCAATATTTTCGGGAGCGTGAAATAATCAAACGGCTCGAGGCCATAAAGTTCACGGTCGCAGATGATCACGCCTCCAGACAGACTTCACACGAATGATAATGACTTATCTCACTCTCGCGATCACGATGTCAGCACGCGATGTCAGTTATGGTATATTAGTGCACTCACGAAATACAACTACTTACTTACAACTGATACAACTGAGATACTTGATACAATCGATATACAATCGAGATACAACTGAGTTACTTGATATCAAAATTTGTTTGTGGCGCGACATTTACCATGACTGAATGTCATGCAGGGGCGGTGTTTGACTGAATGTATTTAGTCCATATGCATATGTTCGATCAGCGATGGACCACGTGTGGTTCCGAGCCTTTATAAGTAGATTAGGAACAAGATAATTCTTCTCTTTTGCTTTATTTCGAAAAGCCCTATTGCCAATTATAGCTGCCTGAATGAGAAAGCGACAAGGCAAATAAGATTTGGTGCATAATACAATAGTCACTAGTGTGTACTAGAAAGGCGGAGGAAAGAAGTGCTAAAGAATTTGAAATATCCTTGCATACAGGTTAGGTCAGAAGGTACAGAGTTTCTGGTTTTCGGTACTTAGCGAAAAGCAGCATAGATGAACGCAGACCGCCCCAATCTTCGACGCGGTGGATGGAAATGGATTGTACACCATTAATCTCAGGAATGAGTGCTTCAACTGACTCAGTTTTATTTCCTTTGGCTTGATGTGGAAGTACTATGGACGGAAGAAGTGAAATCCTTTCCAGAAAAAAACAGAACTCCGCTCCGACCTGTCACAGGGTGAAATTACAAGTGCTATGCTTAGGATATGCACAGGTTAAAATTAGTCCTGCTTTGTCGAGAAGCGGCATAGCTAGAGCCTGGAGCAGTGCGTTCACTATGTACATGGGACAGTCCTTTCCACCAACTGTCTTAAAATTTAAAACGTGACCATCAAAAGCCAGCGACAGGTTGTGGCCGGCCGACATAATCACCGATCAGATTCGATTTTGCGCGCCGAACGTGTGAAAAACCAGAATCAAACACCACAAATCCTACCAGTAACCTGAGAATTAGTGCACACGCATGTCATTTGAGGTTCACTTCACTGGGATATTGGGCCACAAATCACCGAACGAAGTTCCTCATACATCGTTGTGGACCGTTTGGAAAATTTTTATGAATACGTCTGCGTGTCTGAAAAAAAAGAAAAAAGAAAAAGTTTAAAATGTGCGAGTAAGCGGCATGCGCGGTTGTACTACTGTAACACGATGCCTCTTTGGTTAATTTTGCACCGTGCTCTCTTGCCTCTGGCAAATAAAAATAAATAAGTAATGATACAATAACGCAAAACATTCCAGAAAGCAAGCGCGAATGTGCAGGTAGGGGTACTGCCACGCGGTATGAAAAGACTAGGGACTCATGCAATCGGCGATCGTGATTGTGCATATCGTGAGTTATCGCGATCATGAGTTATTTTGCCGAGCTCTGCGATCTATTTAATAAGAGAGCAATCAGACCACTTTCCCAAATCTGCGGCTGGAGCGGCTGTCCGCGGGGCCTCCTCGCCCTTTCCTCCTCTCACCGGCGAAAGTCCCGCTTGGCGCGCTGCCCACATCCCAGCTGGATGTTTCTCCCCTCTAATGGACATACATCCGAAGCACATATGGATGTCCATCGAACGTTCTATATGACCACCGCTGTACACTGTACATCCCATGCATTATGATACAGGAAATATTTTTCATTTCACCGGAGCAGCAGCACAAATTTCACAATGTTTCAATCTGTTGGTCGAAGCGAGGTAATAGTAATTCAACACAGCACAGTCACAATTCTTTTAATACACCGAAGAACAAATACTTCGAACACAAATCTCACTAAAATTCCTTGTAACGCAGTACACACAACTTTGTACTTTGGTACTTTCACTATCACGTAGTATTACATGTGTTAAAATTTACAATCGCGACACAGTTGTCTGAAGTCGCATGTCAGTAATTCCGCAGGCCATATTATCTTTGCTGTGCTCGAAAGTTCTATAAAGCTAATATTGATATGATACAGCGTCTATACGCGCAGCACGGCATTTCAATAAGGATGACAGTGCTTATAGGCTTCACCGGACATCGTCACATGCTACAAAACTATGCAAGAAACATAGAATAAGACCAGTACCAAATGTACGCACTTGTTCTGTTAAACGGAGCCGAAGTTCCAAGCACAAAACCACAGAAAAGAACAAAGACGCGCGGGACGCGAGCACCACAGGGGTGGCATCCAACGTATTGCTCCGTAGACGAAAGCGTGCTGGGCGAATGCAATGCATCTTGGACAGGTCCGGGTCGCACGTCACAGCAAACGTCAAGGCACACGTGACCTTAAAGATGGCGGCGCTCGTGATCGACGGCCAAACCGATTGTAAACAATGTGGTTGTTGTCTCTGCGCGACGTTTTGGATGTCCTTCGACCACGGTAATTATTTTTGTCCGATAACCTCGCAGTAAAACGCGGAGTTTTGCACATGAGGCATCGTACTGTTGACGCCTTTCAAAGATGTGACGACAACCGCGCGTTACGATTCACTGAGCTGACGCAATGTAAGGAGAAATGGGCTACCCTGTTGCGGAACAAACACCACATAGTTTACGTTCGCCAAATACGTTCATCTCTTGGCTCTATGACGACGGAAAGATGTCGATAAGCGACAGAACGACATGTAGACAAAGTCACATGACCTCAAAATGACGTTTTCTATGACGTGCGACCAGGACAAGATGGCAGTTTTGCAAAAAGCCCCCGTCTGAGGGTAGTTACCACAGTGGCGGGTTTGTGTCACCCCTGTGGCGAGCACAGACAAAGGAAACGGCGGGCGATGATACCGATGACCCTGGCGATATCACGTTTGCCACTACCAATTGTGCTGATATTTTCACAAGACGTTGAAGACTGCTAAAAAAAGCTGCAAAAGGCGACATTTTACGTTTCCGCGTTCCCGCCGTGATCAAATTAACTCACTTGTCACTGAACACAAAATAGCAAAAGATGGAAAAAGCTACTGATCAGTGATGGAAACCGAAACTGCGTGAAGAACCGCGCGTGGCGTTTAGAATAAAAAAAAAGAGAGAATGAAGAAACGGAAGAAGCCGTTAAAAGAACAGAGAGATCACTTCGTCAAACACAAAGAGACGTTATCTTGCCATTTAAGCAAGAACTACAACGACGACCGATTAAAAATATATTGTTGAATATTATGTTTTTTTATTCTTTTAATTTCGACGTTGGGCGCTCGTTTTCGCAGTGCCGACCAAACTAGATAGCAATCTTTCCCATTCACCTTCTCGATGCCAAACATCTTTATGTTTACAACACATGTGTACAACATATGTCGGACATTCAATGCACACAAGAATGGATGCACACTAGACGTCTGAAATCAGGGCGCAGTGTACGTTCGTTAGACGTCCAACCTTTCTAACGTACTTGCTTTACGTCCGATGGATATTGAAGAGATGTTGCTTTTGAGTGCAGACGTTTGGATTTTTCTGGTACGTCCGATAGACGTTTGTGGTTTATTGTGGTTTACTGAGAAATGAGCTGTTGCGAGCTCCACCTTGGGACAAAGTCAACAAGTAATTCACGAAAAGGAAATGATTGCCTGAAATGTAGCATCCCTGACTGGAGCAGGAGGGTTCATGTTTCCTGGTGCTACCACTCACTGGCTTGTTCATGAATTATTTGTTGAAGCTTCCATGTGCCTGAGAACATGAACCACTCATCAACCACTGTAGATGAGTAGAAATCCAGCGAACCGGTAGAGATGTAGGAAGGGAGTTGCCTCAGGACAGAAGCCGCCGATATTTCGAACAGAGACTGTTCTTCTTCTGGGCACCGTCCTCATCATTGGCATGGTATTTAAAGGGTTAGGTGTGACGTGTTTAAACGTTCATGCGAATTGTGGGTCAACAGCCCGGAGGGAAGAAAGGTTCCGTACGGGCTTCTACGGCCGGAGTGAATGGCTGCTTTGTTAGAGTGTGGAAGGGATTATGTGAACGTAGTGATCTAGGCTTCAGACCGGTTAACCGGTCTGTAGCCTAGATCACTGCGTTCACATAATCCCTCCGGCCGTAGAAGCCCGTACGGAACCCCTTCTTCCCTCCGGGCTGTTGACCCACAATTCGCATGAACCTTTAAACACGTCACACCTAACCCTTTAAATACCATGCCAATGATGAGGACGGTGCCCAGAGGAAGAACAGTCTCTGTTCGAAATATCGGCGGCTTCTGTCCTGAGGCAACTCTTATCAACCACTGGATCCTCATGAGATGATGAGGGTTCGTCATCCCAAAGAGACTCCTTTTCTTGCATGTGTCCTCAGGGTTGCTCACCACTGCAGAAAAAAATAGTAAGAAGAATGTAATGACAAGAAATGGATAGTCAATGGAAAGTTAACTTTATAATGATTTTGCACAACAGAAAGAAGACGGTTGGGAGCATCCAAATTTTAATGAGACGAGATTTTCGTGCAGCAGGCTGCACTTCTTCAGGTCTGGCATCAAGTTACAAAATTCCTGAATATATACGACATAAAAGGTAAACAGCGTACGGTAAACAGCGTAAGGTACGACACGCAAGGTAAAAAGCGAAGGGTGGTACAAAAATAAAAATAAAAATAAACATATATAATCAAATAAAAAGGTGGTATGCCTCCATCACTTTCAAACAGACAACTGATGAATTGACAAGACACTGTAGCATAATACATGAATGACCACAGTGATGAGGTCAGTATTTGGCACAAAAGGTATTCACGGGCGACACATTCAGGGAAACAGTGCTACAGTGTCTCGTCAACTCATTCGTTGTCTGTTTGAAACTGAGGGAGTAGTACACGTTTTTTTATTTATATCTGTTTGTATTTTTATTTTTACGTTTGTACCAACCCTCGCTATCTACCTTACAACATGTCTTATATATTCTGGAATTTTGCAACTTGACGTTAAGGGTGAAGAAGTGCAGCCTTCGGCACGAAAGTCTCGTCTCATTAAAATTTAGATGCTATCAACCGTCTTCTTTCTGTGGTGAATCTCTATCGCCGGATACTTGCACATTGCTCTTCTTCGTGCTACGATTTTGCAGTAGAATTATGGGCTTTGGATGAAAAGACTACACAGCATTGCTCACGTATTTTTGCCTAGTAAACAGCATGTATAAATCTGCACACAGTATTTGTGCAGTAGAGCCACCAAAAATGTCACGAATGTGGCATGGCACACTACACTAATTCACCAAGTGCAACACAAGTATTGTAGAATGTAACAACAATAACAGATAAATAAATGATGATGAATGGGGAAATTCGCCAAATGAGGTGCGGCCCACTACCCCAAGGCACACTGGGCAGGATGAGATCTGTAGAATACATGTATTTTAGCTTACATGCCAATCCAGTACCACTAACCAGTGTGAGGTTGTGACAAATAAATAGTTCCCATTTTTCTTAGCCCTCAGAACAGAGACAGTGAGTCAAAAGAGCAGACAATGCTAACAAGAATTCTAGGCTATTCTTGATTTGATTTGTAAAAGATTCAAAAAAGACATTCACAGATAGTAAAGGCACCTTCCTCAACGGACATTGATGACAGTGAAAACTCTAAAACGTTATCGGAGACGACATCAGCTTCTACGTGTCAGAAAGGATTGTAGCTCCAACAGTAATCCAGCTAACTGTAACAAAAATGTGCAAGAGGCAAATTAACTGAACTAATGTAACGTACCTACTATATCAGACAATCAAGTTTGTACCATCCCATCCACAGGAAACAGTGTTTGAACTGCAAAAGTGTTTGGGAAGATAGCAGTTAATCGGAATGGAGACCTTTGTTTTCCACCCTGAAAGCAGAAGTTGTAATGTGAGGACAGATTTAAAAGTGGTGCCAAGATGTGTGCATGAGACCGCCCATGAAAAGTTGAATAGAGGTGAATTCTCAAATAATAACATCACATTGTCCTACCTGTTGGTGGCTGCTAGATTGCAAGTGGCGTGTCAGCAATTTCTTCAAGCACCAGATGCAAGACCCTGCTTCATTTCCGGCTTCAGCGTGCACCTGTGGTAATTCACAAGTTAGCTTATCAATACTCTTCCGTAGTTAACCGTCACTATAACATAGGAAGCGCAGTACGACAGCTGCACAATCGATTCATGAAGCTTCCTATTTTTATGTACCCATTTTTATCTACCTTCATATATGTTCCGCTTTAGGAGCTATATTTCTCCATAAACATGAACTTGAACCTCGACTTACCTTTTGCTCTCGTCTTTTGCCTTGATCCTCCGCGGCACGTTCAAAATGTGTGTGTCGGTCATCTGACTTAGGACGATTTCGTGCTGAGCTTCCAAGTTGCCTATGGAGTCGCGCGTAACCTATGATAACATTCGTGGACCAAATCCTTGGAGTTGAAATCAGTCCGCACGGCTGCCGCTGTCAGAGCTTCGCACTGCTTCGTCTTTTGGCAAGGTATGGTAGGTAACACTTGAATGACCCGATGAATTGTTCTAACAGCGTAGCACCGTCACATTCTCGACAGCTTCCCCGTGGCATATCATATCATATCCCTTCAGCTCATAAAAGGCAAGGTCAGTGCGCTTTCCCAGGGACGTCGTGTCAAAGAAATGTCCACATGCTTTGTTTCGGGCTTAGCGATAACATAACAGCTGTTTCCTAATGTAAGATGCACAGAGAACGAAACCAAAGAAGCCAAGCGGCTAAGCAAAGAGTCCATGCCAAGCCAAAAGACACATAAACCTAGAGCAGTGACGTCGGTGCGTCCGTGCGCAGGGTTTGCCGACGATCTGACGGGCGGGCGAGCTAACTAAAAAAGAAGTTTTTTCTGAAAAACTAGAAACTGTTGGACCAAGATATTTCGCACACATTTTCAGTGTTCGCTAATGAACACACAACACGAGTATCGTTCAGTTCTGGGGCACTTCGAAATCGGCATACCTGACATTCAAGGCGTGATTTGTCTTCCATGTTTCCTCAGTCCCAGGGATATGTTTCCCATATCGTGAAGGCAGCTTAAAACAGCGATCAGTGCAAAGGAGTACGATATAGGAACGACTTATCTGGTTCGTGTCTTCTTCTCCATTGCGCTGGTAGGAATGGGGCGCTCATGTCCAAGGCCATGCAGAGCCGTTTATAGAAAGTGCTTGAAGGAGCCTATTTTACACAGCGTCATTTGATGTTATACGACAGATAAAGGATCATGCCGCGATATTGAAGTAGAACAACCTGATGACATTTTGGGCATGGGGTGAAGAGATGGTGGGTTCGACGTGACGACGAGGCCCTGTCTCTTGATGGGAAATGATCGAAGAATAAACTCTCCCTGTCAGGACACCATTACCCAAGATTGCGGAGAACACTGTTGGCAAGTGCATGACGTAGTGTGCTGCGATAAGGATTTTAGTGAAACAAGACTTTAAACCGGGCTGCAAGTTACAAATAACTCGAAGCACAGTACAGTGATGACACGCTCAGGAAGACATTCGAGCAGTGTAAACGTGTCGAATAGAGTGCGAATGAATGATAGTGCTGGTTTCAACCCACAGCAGTAGTTGGTGAGGACCCTCAGCGTGTGGAACGCCTGATGGACTATACAAACACCTATGTTCTGAAAGATGAGCCATACCAGATTCAGGAAAACAACTTCAAGGCCTGGTCACCAAAAGCGTTTTCTTTCGGCAGGATAATGCACAATACGTATTGCCATAGACAGGGGCGTCAGAAGGTGGAGGAAGGGGTGTAGCAGCCACCATGATATCAGGCTGTGGGTTCCGCGCCCTCCCCATTCATGCATGTTGATCGGTAGGGTGTCTGGCACTTTTACAAAGGGATTGTCACAGGATTTGCATGATCACATGCGAAATTGCTACCTGCAGACTATAACATTTTTGTTTAGTAACGAAAATATGTTATTTTAATTACTACTTCCCCAAGCAGCACAGCGCGACGACCCAACGTGGGTGCGCCGGCGGCGGCCGACCCGAGAGGGTCGGCTCCCGATCATGATCCGGCATACGGTTTGCAACACGAGGTTCCGTCGTCGGCAGCCTGTATCGTACCCCAACGATTTCCCGAGGTGCAGTCAATGCACACTTACGGGTACCTCCTTCCCCCACACGAAAACTAATTTGCGCGATTTTTAATAACAAAATCAATATGTCATTGTAGACAACTCTTTATTGCATCATAGTCACTAGCTACATGGGTTCTTTAAGGCATCACTTCACCATCAATGAAAAAAATAGTGTTACATTGAAAGTATACAAGCACCAGTCCCGCATATGTACTAATTTACTTCACAAATATTCACTTAACAGAGGTTATATGGAACAGAGATAGAAGTTGGAACTCATTGCCAGTTAAGTTAGACTGTTGAAAGATGGATGTCACTGAAAAGGTTAGCCAGAACATAACTGTCTCAAGTTATACTGTGCAAGAATTGTAGGCCGGTTTCACGTCAACTCAGACAGGCAGGTCCCATGTACCTCGTGGATTTTCATTATTTTTTTATTTAGAGCCTCATCGTACATGATGATCAACATGGGTAAAATTAATCATTTCTACTGAATAGTTTCCGTGCAAAAAAAATCGAGAAATCCGGCCCTGAATTCGAGTGTTGCAGTTTTGCCGTATTTGCACGTGTGTACCTCCTGAGTTTTAAAAGATATCGTAGTGAATTTTTTTATGCTTTAGTATACCTACAGGCCAGCAGTCCGTGCGCAAATTTTGGCACACAGGTGCAACACTATGTTGTATAAAAAGCGACGAACCATGCTCTCGCGCGCAGTTTTGTTCCAACTTCGACGCTTCTTGCTCTGGCTGTAGACGTCTCTCATTATCATACCTGGTATCATTACACTCAGATTTTAATGCTCTTTCATCTAATATATCTATCCTGCATATACCTCCTAGCGATATGTGCTGAAATAGCCAAGTGTTTAGGCATATTTCGAAAAAACATGGATTTTGCGCGTGTATTTCTCAAAAAGGCCCCTCTTGATTTCATTTATATTTTGCCAGGACATGGCCCGATGTTAGGCCTTTCATCTAACGCAAAAAATTATGCTTCAAAAGGCGGCGTTATGCTTCAAAGAGACTGGTGATTAGCGCGTTAAAACGCGACCCTACTCTGCGTACGAACGTGTCGGAGCCCGGCTGCCGGTACGGTGGGATGGCGAGCCTGCTGTCGATGTCGTAAAAGAAAAGGAACAACTTTGTGTAAGCAAAAGTGGCAGTTTATTTCGATATATTCACAAGACTGCGAAAGCGAAAACAGTATTTTGCAGTGACGCGACAAATGATTTCACTCGGTTTCTGTGAAAACGTCACTTTTCTGAATTCATTGTACGCGGTACACTTATGAATGATTTTCGGCATCCACTTTCCGATGTCTTGCTTTGCCACGCATGCGAACCTTGTATGCCACTTTGATGCGGTATACATTTACCCATTCCCGTTTCTTTTGTATTCTAAAAGAAGCCACGTCCTCAGCGCGTTCATGAAGTAAATGGACACGTCTTAGGTGTTTTTTGCAAGCACGCTATCATATCTTGTGACACTTGGATGACATCCTGCTTGGGTGAACGCAAGCTAGGTGTCGTGGCATGGTGCTTGATTATTACACGTATCCCCTCACACGCACTTTTGGCCTGTTCCTCTCAGCCATGTCACGCTCGCAAAAGTAGATTTGGAAAGCTAGAGCCATTTTGAAAATGTAAATCATCTGGCATGTAAAATGTATTGAAATGTCTTGCATTGTAATTGTATTGTAACTGGAAATGTCTGGTATTGAAAATGTAAATCTGGCATGTAAATCATTAGCTGCAGGACTAACATTGTCGTCAAGCCGCTCTTCAATAGCGATGGAAGCTGCCTGTGAGTATGCTGAATCGTGACACAAGTCTTCGCTCACCACACCAAAACTGTGCGTTTCCGTGCCAGCTGTTACCAATCATGTGAATATGGAAATCAGTTTTTCCCCAGTGGCACGCTTGTATTTCGCTACGCATAGCTACTGTCCAGTTTTCAGCGAAATCGAAGTGCATTGTGTGCGTCTTGGAAGGTGGATTAGTATTTTTCTGCCGTATGGCTTTGCTCTGAACGTCTTTGCTGAACGGCCTTTGCTGACTCGTTGAAAGACTGCTTTTCGGCAACATGGGATTTTATTCAGATGCGTTGTGGAAATAACGAACTCCGATGTGCGGAGTCTTTCTTGAGGAGGATGTCAAAAGTTTGCCGACGAATAGCTCAGGTGAGGCTAAGGCCAGGCAGCTTTGCTCAAACAAAGGACGCAACGACAGGAGGCACGCCATCTCGCTGTACCGCCGGCCGGGCTCCGGCCCGTACGTCCGCAAAGTACGGCCGCATTTTAACGCTCTAATCGCCACTGTACGCCTTTTGAAGCAGAATTTTTTCAAGTCAGTCTAACATCTCGCCACGTCCTGACAAAATATAAATGAAATCAACAGGGGTCTTTTTGAGAAACGGACGCGCAAAATCCTTGTTTTTTTTCGAACTATGCCTAAACATTTGCCTGTTTCAGCACATGCCTGTAAGAGATTTACGCACGATTGATATATCAGATGAAAGAGAATTAAAAGCTGAGTGACCTGATACCAAGTTTGGCAATGAGGGACACCTATAGCCAGAGAAGTCACGCGTCAAAATTGGGACAAAACTGCACAAGAGAACATGTTCACCATTTTTATAGCACACAGTGTTGCACCTGCATGCCAAAATTTTCGCTCTGACAGCTGGCCTGTAGGCATACTAAAGCATCAAAAAATTTCACTACAATATGTTTTAACACATGGGAGATATACGCGTGCAAACACGGCAAAACTGAAACATTCGAATTCAGGGCCGGATTTTCTCGATTTTTTTGCACGAAAGCTACTCGGTAGAAATTATTCATTTTACCGCTGTTGATTATAATATACAATGAGCTTATAAATATAAAAAAATACTGAAAACCCAGGAGGTCGATGGGACCTCCCTGCCTGAACTGACGTGAACCGGCCTGTAACTAAATTTCAAACGCAGTTACACGTAATAAAACGTAATGAATATTGACGTGAAGTTCATAAGCTACTTTAGAAACGTAACAAGTTACCTTCAAGTGACTTGCTACTCAATATATATACTTTTTAGTTCTTGACCTGTCAATATGGTTAATTCAGACCTTGCTGTCACAATGGGCGATTCAAGACGTTGCAAAATAGTCTTAGATATACAAAAACCATATTAATATCTGCTACGACGAAAGAAGCCTACATTTATAGGCTTCTTTAGGGAGGGATTCGATTATTTTGATCTCGTAATAAGGTACATGAAAGGAGAACAACGCAAGTTTATGCTCTATGAGTTGTCCCCTACGCCCATATCGTAGAACCGTGCCAAGTTTTATCCCTACTACAGAATGCCCTCTATCATTATGAATACAGTGCTTATCGTTAAGATGCGCGACACCTGAGCTTCCTAATGCACGGCTAAAACATAATTTGTAACGTTCACCGTGTAACAACAAGGGAGTTAGACGCGCCGTGCGCGTGCCATCTTTCATCTCAAGTCATGGGGGGGACTCAGCCTGCGATGTTTGGAGACGAAAATCGAACAAAAGGAACTTTCTCCAAGTTACTCTGATAAACTTACCCCCTCCCCCCCAAAAAAAAGAAGAAAAAAGAGAAATGAACCAACTCCTCAAGATGTTACTGGAGCTCAGAAGCAAAGAGCTAAGCAAAAAGTTACTGAAAATAGCTAAGCTGAGTAGCTTAGTTACAGTATCGAGTTACTGGTAACGAGTTACCCCCAACAACATGGAACGCGTGAACAACTTGAGAATCCGTATGACATGTGTCATAATCGTTCTGCCCTCTTTAAGAAAATAGAAGAAAATATGTGTGCACCTTTGCTAATACAAGGGCAATATACATACAATTCGAGAACCAGTATGGCACATGTAGTGTGACTCGTACCTTTGGCTTTAAGAGAACTGTGAAAAATATTAATGCATCAAGAAGATGCATTTTCTTATACATTGGCTTTCTTGCTATGAGGGCCTCCTATTATGGATACCCGAAGTCCTTTTAAAAGAATAAAACAACACAGCATACCAGATTGTATTCCTTTCAAGCAAACATCACAGCGCGATAGGTTCATATTGGTGTAACGAAAGTGCGGGGTAGATTCTGAAAGTGGAAGATAGCTTGAGGTCAGGGTTACACTGAGAAAAATACACCACACTACAAGACGCACACGTCATTGAATACAGACCAAATAGCTAAACTTACAGTTGTCAGCATGATATGAAAAGATCCGCTAGAAAAATCTTGACCGTCATCACTGGCTCTGAGGCAGAGATCTGGTGGTGGACACTTCAGTGATACCCCCATCAAGGCATTGGTTTTTTTAAGCACGCTCTGGTAGTGGTCCAGCATGACATTCTGAATAAAATATCAGGATAGCTTTCATTCACTCACAATTGCACCACGCAAAAGAAAACCACGCACCACAAGGCCCTACGTGGCTTCTCGTTGTACCTGGGGACATGCGCATCGATATTCTTGAATCCTGCCACGACGAGCCGTCATCAGGTCATTTGGGATACAGCCGGACACTGGCCCGTATAAGGGAAAAGTACTACTGGCCAAAACTGGCCAAGACCGTATACCACTACGTAAGGACGTGCCGGGAATGCCAAGGATGA